>NC_051861.1:67078640-67206173 GCF_015732765.1 Culex quinquefasciatus | reverse complement strand
GAATTTGTCAATGATCGAACACCACATTTTGGTATTCTTTTGGTATTACAGTATTTTATCAAATTCCTCTGCAACTATGGGAAAATTTTGACCAATTTTGACAAAATAATTAATTTTGCGCTATAACAATGTCTCAAAGCGAATGCTTTCATTTAAAACCGGAAATTTCAAACATGATTTTAAACATTTTTGATATCCCTACAGAAATGACTTGAAATTGTGGAAAATATTCTAAGTCAGGATGGCACATTTTGGTATTATTTTGGTATTTAAGTGTTTTATCAAATTCCTCTGAAACTATGGGAAAATTTTGACCAATTTTGACAAAATAATTAATTTTGCGCTAAATGATGTCTCAAAGCGAATGCTTTCATTCAAAACCGGAAATTTCAAACTTGATTTTAAACATTTTTGATATACCCCTATAGAAATGACTTGAAATTGTGGAAAAAATTCTAAGTCAGGATGGCACATTTTGGTATTATTTTGGTATTAAAGTGTTTTATCAAATTCCTCTGAAACTATGGGAAAATTTTGACCAGTTTTGACAAAATAATTAATTTTGCGCTAAAATCATGTATCAAAGCGAATGCTTTCATTCAAAACCGGAAATTTCAAATTTTATTTTAAACATTTTTGATATACCCCCTATAGAAATGACTTAAAATTGTGGAAAATTTTCTAAGTCAGGATGCCACATTTTGGTATTTAAGTTTTTTATCAAATTCCTCTGAAACTATGGGAAAATTTTTACCAATTTTGACAAAATAATTAATTTTGGCTAAAATGATGTCTCAAAGCGAATGCTTTCATTCAAAACCGGAAATTTCAAACTTGATTTTAAACATTTTTAATATACCCCCTACAGAAATGACTTGAAATTGTGGAATATTTTCTAAGTCAGGATGGCACATTTTGGTATTATTTGAATATTGAAAGGTTTCATCAATTTTCTCTGAAACTATGGGAAATTTGTTAAAAATTTTTACGAGTTAATTAATTTTGCTAAAATGACTTGAAACCCAAAAATGTTAAAGATGATTTTAAAAATTAGTGTGATATACCCACTAATATTTTTTCAAAAACGTTGAAATATCTCTAAGTCGGGATAACCAAATACTTTGAAAAACGAGTCAATCGACAGATTAATGAATTTTGGTGAATTTCAATTCAGTTTCATTTTAATAATACATATTTTTCAATCTTGTTTTTTTTCAGAAGCTTCAAGAACTTCAAGCACAGGCCGTTCATCAATGACAAATGCATTCGGTGTGGTGAAGAATATCACTAATAACAACATGGAATCATCAGGTGAGTAGATTTGGCTGTTGCATATTGTTGGCGCCAACGCCAAAGTAGATTTAATTTGCCCAAGAAATGATTTTAATCTTAAAAGAAATAGTTTCCAACCCATATGATTTTTCTAACAGTGTCAGGTAGAGTAAATTTGCAAGAATAATCCATCCATTTCCACAGTGTCAGTTAATCCTTCTATTGTTTAAGCACACAACACAACACAAATGTACCCGCACATACACGCCACATATTGAAGAAGAAAGGAAACAGCAGCATGTAAATAACCATACCAACTCACCATTCGTGTCCTTTCCCTTTCACACATGTTTCATTCATGTATTTCACAGCACACAATAGGTCAAGGACGCGCAGCGCGTTTGAGTAGGCAGCTTGCGCAAACAGACCAATAGGAGAGCAGGGAGTAGGAATGAAAGAAATGAATGAATGAAAGAAGAAGTGGCGTGTACATGGTTTAGGGAAGAAGGATTGCGCACCCGATAGGAGATTAAATAATAAGAATACTTTTCGTTGAAAGAATGAAGAAGATTCGGCAAAATTGCCCGAAAATTTATGCTTAAAAACCAAATGAATTTGTTAGTCCGTAAGTCAGTTTAAGCTTGTAAATATAGAAGTTAACATCGTGAAACAAGCTGTTTTCTTGCATCCTGGCCAAAGGAGTCCACTGAAGGAAAAAGTTGTGAATACAGTCCACTCGCCGATTGTCGCCTTGAAGCTGTGTTGTGCCACGGAATTCCTGCAACACAGTGGAAAGGTTGGACAATCAACAAGTCCTCCTGGAGCCGGGCCTAGCGCTCCTACATGGTCCTTCGAGCCGGATTTGTGTGAAGTGTTCGGACCTTCCGACCGGAATTGTGCGAAAAGTGCGGATCTTCGTGGTCCTTCAACCCGTTATTCTGTGAACGTTCAATGAGAGTCGCCAACCGGAAGTAAGTGATCCGTCAACCCGACATGTGAAAGTGGCCTTTAGCGGATGTGAGGAAGAACTGACAAGTGGGTCTAAAGAGACCAAAGTAAAGCACAGCCAAAGTGTTTTACAAACCAAAAACTCGTGTGCCAAAATTTGGCAAAGTGCGTCCACGCCGTGGACAAAAAGTGCAACAAGCAAAAGGTTGCAAAGTGAACTCAAACTTTGAGACACAAGTGAAGTGAAGTGAGAGCGCCAAAATGGTGTTGCACACGCCAATGAAGCAGCCCGTGAATCCAGATGAAGTGAAGTCGCTGATTCATCAGCGGGGACAGGTCAAGGGAAAAGTGACGAGAATTAAGAGTGCCCTTGACGAAGCAAAGAAGAACCCGCAGAGGATAACCAAGGCGACGCTGAAAGTGTACGAGAAGAAGCTGGAAGCGCACTACCAGGAGTACGTGTTGCGCCATCGTGAAGTGATCGAAGCAGTTGACAAGAAGGAGGAACAAGATGATGTGCTCGACGTGTTTGACCAGCTTCACACCGAAACGCTGGTGCTGGTCGAAGAGCTGATGGAGATGTTCAACCAGCCGGTCGCTGGACCGGCCCCCTTCCAAGTCGGTGCCAACGGAGTGGCGCCTCAAGTGATCGTGCAACAGCAACCTCTTCGAGCACCGATACCGAGCTTCGACGGGCAGACGGAGAACTGGCCAAAGTTCAAGGCCATGTTCGAAGACCTCGTCGGTCGCACCCGCGATTCCGACGCCATGAAGCTGCATCACCTCGACAAAGCCCTGGTCGGTGATGCAGCTGGGTTGATCACCGCGAAGATGATTCAAGACAACAACTACGAGCAAGTTTGGAAGGAGATCAGCGAGCAGTTCGAGAACCAACGTGTCATCGTGGATACGCACATCGATGGATTGTTGCAGCTCAAGCCAATCACCAAGGGAAACCACAAGGACTTGCAGGCGCTCACCAAAGCCTGTGATCGCCACGTCGCCGGATTGCAGTACCAAGGACTCGTCGTCGACAGGTTGTCAGGACTTATCATTAACAAGCTAGTGGTAGGGTGCTTAGATGATAGTACTAGACAGCAGTGGAAAGGACGCAGAAACAAGGTGAGTTGCCAGACTTTAACCAAACATTGCAATTTCTGAAAACCGAGTGCCAAGTCCTTGAACGTTCCCAAAATTCGCGCGTCTTGAGCTCAGCAAAGGAGCAAAGCAACACCAAGCCATCTTGCCCCAAACCAACCCCAAAAGCCCATACTGCCACATCTGCAAAGGTCGCCAAGTCATGTCTGGTTTGTGGGGCGGATCACCGTCACTTTGAATGTTCGAAGTTGCTGGCGATGACAGTTCCGGAGCGCAATGCCAAAGTTAGTGAGTTGAAGTTATGTTTTAACTGCCTCCGAGCTGGTCATCGACTTTCTAGTTGCTCCAGCAACCTGAAATGTCAGACTTGCCACAAGAAACACCACACCTTGCTCCATAACGACTCTTTCTCCAAAGCTCAAAGCGTAAGACCAACCCCAAGCCTAATTAATTATTTGTCGCGCAACGCGAGTCGACGGGTAAAATTATTTATGCTTGCGTTAGCGCGCATGGTCAGAACTGTGGTGAGGTTCGAAAAATGGACAAATTTAATGATTTAAATTTGAGGTCGCTGCAGTATTCATAAACCACGCGGACACTTAAAGAGTGCGGGGTATTGAGATCATCCACGTTCCATAAAAAAAAGATTTTTTTTGTAGGGGCAATTTTCAGCAAAGGACAATTTTCCAAAACGGGTTATCCACGTGGTAAGGATTGAACAGCAACGATAGCTTTATGCGACGACTCGATGCGCAAGATTCGGTTTGTTCTAGATTTTGTTTAACTGAACTGATTTGTCTTTATGAACTTTGGCTGGTTTTGTGAAGGCTTTGAAAACAAAATATGTGTTATTCGATAATCCAAAATGAACTTTTGATAAGGCCTTCGGATAATCGAGTGATTTTCAACTAAATGCATTTTTTGCGAAATGATCAATGTATTAAATCGACGCTGTTGTGCTATCTTGTCGTTTGTCGCTTTTTGACGTTCCGAGAAAATCGCGTTTTAATGTTTGGCCTTGAATAAACGAGAGCACGCAATGTAAACAATAACAAACAGGTTTTGTTTGGTTGACCATTCTGTGCATTGTCCCGAAGTTTTACAAATGTTTGCGGTAGTCAGGCATGTACGTGTGTCAAACACGTTAGACCTGAAATCCCTTTGGCCAGTTGTCGCACTTACATCAATTTACAGGGTGTGTCAAGTTAGCACAACAAGATTGAGACTTCTTTCATATGAAGAGCGGCAACAATGCACGGAGTATTTTCGGTTTTTATTGAATATCTCAAGATTGAAATCGAATGTTGGGTATCTGTGTAGGGCACTGTGAGCTACAAAATTGGCGTTCTTAACTCAATTTGGCTCATTTAGATCTGTTCATTAAAAATATGTACTCTGCTCAAGATGTTCTCCTTATCTACATCATTTGACATAGTCGGAGTTTTTTGTTGGATTCGGTGGAGTCAGTTCTATTTTGAAGGCAGTTAGAGTAACTAAATCTCAGAATCCGGAGTCCGAATCCTTTAACTCTGCAGACTAGGAAAATATTCAAAATTAAAGTGAAGCTCGGAATTTTTTGAACGTTCAATTGTGGACATAATAATCCCAACTTCCCCGAACCCAGTCGCGCGCGGTTCTGGGCAACGGCCGTACCCGCCTGACCGGGTTCGGGGAAGTGGCGTTCGGGGAAATGGCCGTTCGGGGATATGGTCATTTGGGAAAATGATTTTCAGGGATGTGGAAAATTATAGGGGAAGTGGCCATTCGGAAAAATGGTTTTTAGGGGTAGTCGCCATCCGGGTATGTGGCCGTTCGAAGAAATGGATTGTTCGGGAAATGATTTTCGATGATTTTTTTTTTTTTGGATGGCCCACTAGGGTGTAATATGGTTGTATGGAAAAAATAAAGTTGTCCAAATTTGGCTAGCACAGCAACTTTTGGTTCCTTATAGGGTCCTTAACAACTTCCCAAAGTTTGGGAACGATTGGTTTAGTCCTCACTTTGCGCAAAGCAATTCAATTTTCCATACAAACTTGTATGGGAAAAATCATTTTTTTGAATTTTGATATTTAAAAAATCCAAGTTTAACGCTATACAAAAACCGGATTCATATTCGGGTGCTCCGGAATGTGCTCTACAACTTTCCCGAAGAGTATGGTGCTTGCTCCTATAAAGATACAGCGTCCTCAAAACTCGTCTAAAACGTGATTTTCGATCAAAAACACGTTTTAGACGAGTTTTGAACACGCTATATCTTTTATAGGAGCAAGTTATACATATGAGCACATAGGGTTTACCGCGCCCAGAATCGCGTTTCTTTGGACTGTTTCATATGCGGCCCAGTGACATCCTCATTAGGACGTGAACCGATATTGAGAAGCCGACCGTCATGACATGCTCTCCTTCACAGCCACACCTATGGGATGCCACTTCATTCCAAAGGTCTCTGCCTTACAAAAGGTTTACACAGTTTCTTGAACTCACGAAGATTAGTTGTCGCTCTCGTTGACTCCGGTAGCATGTTGAACAAGTTGTATCCTCTGTAGAATAGCGAGTTCTGTGTGCACGATTTCTTAAAATTCAGCAATCTGATATCTCCTGCTTGCCTAGTAAAATGTCGATGAACGTCTCTTCCACACTGTACAGTTTTTGTCAAGTATTGTGGTGCCAATCCGTTAACAACTTTAAAAATAAACACTAATGTACTATACTCCACACGTTGCCTAATCGACATCCACTGCAGAGAGTCAAGCATCAAAATTCTTGGTGTCAATCTGTCACATCTAAGTATCATCCTCATAGCTTTACTCTGTACGATCTGCATCTTCTTCCGTTGCTGGTTCGTGGCAAGAAACAGAATTGAAGCGCAGTAGTCAAAATGTGGTGCAATCAGCGTTTTGTAGACCATAATTTTGTTGTCAAACGATAGGTAGCGATTGATTCTGCAGAGGACACCCAACTTCCGAGCAGCTTTCCGAATAGTGAGAGCTTTTCGTCCAACATTACACCAAGGTACTTGATGGCATTAACCCGCTCGACCAATTCACCGTCGACAGATATTGTACAGTTACTTTCACTCCTCCTTGTTGTCACCACCATGTATTTTGTTTTGCTGACGTTCAGTTTCAGCTTTTTCCATTTCAGCCAATCCGCGAACACTGCCAGCTCGTTATTCATGATCTCGTAGCACTCGTCTAGTTTGTCTCCAGCAACATATATCACGGTGTCGTCAGCAAACAGGTTGACACATGCCCGCCTAAGTGCTTTCGTCAGGTCGTTTATGTATAGGATAAACAGTAGTGGTCCCAGCACGCTCTCTTGTGGAACACCCAACTCTACTGCTTCTGCTTCTGATACTGAGTTGTTATACCGTGTAATTTGGGTTCTGTACTCCAGATAGCATTTAAACCACCTCCAAACGTCCCCTTTAATCCTGTTTCGCCGCAACACTTCCAACAACTTCCGCCGATCAATAGTTTCAAAAGCACGTTTCAAGTCAACAAACACCGTCAGGATAAACTTATTGTTCTCGATAGACTGCTTCCACTTCAGCATCAACAGGTTAAGGGCTGATTCACACGAGTGCTGCTTTCTGAATCCTGATTGTTCCTCGATAAGTAATCCGGCCCGATTGATACATTTTTCTTGGGTCGCTTTACACTCCTTCACGCGATGATTTTCGCTGCAAATCGGGCATATCTCACTTTCCACTTTGCAATCAGCACCTTTATGATTGAATCCACAGCACTTGAAACAACGCAGAACGTCCACACCGTCGAAAACACGGCAACGGTCCCATCCAACGTTGAGTTTTTCCAGCTCCATCACCTTAAAGAATGTCGCAGCGTCCAGTTCCACAATCGCAGAGTACTGTGCATATTCTCGCCTTGGGTTGCTCAGGAACTTCCGCAGTTTGAAGTGCTTGAGACCTTGAAAGACGTCATTCTGGCTGACCAGCGTTTCCTGTAGTTCCTCTTCCTCATACTCCTCATTCATTCCAACTATTTTGATTGTAGGTTTAATGCTTTCTCGTACAGACACGTCAAATTTATCTCCCATTGCCTTCTTGACACTCTCCTTCAGCTGTTTCGACGATCCTTCATCCTTCAAAACTACCATTACCGCTCCATCTTTGCCTTGAATCACGCGACTGACGTTCAAATTTTCGGGTTCACTTTCTTTTTCAGCTCTTGCCTTGTGCTTCCGGCTTCCGTATCCTGCTTAGGCTTGATAACGATAACCGGCTCCGGTTTCTTGTACTGCTTTGGGGCTGTCGGCTCTGCTTCATCTGGTGGTTTCGCTGCTTTTTGCTTTCCGCGCCCATTTTTGGTCACTTCCGCAAACGACAACGTTGATTTGGGTGTCTCCTCAACGTTTGCAACATTAAACACTGGCGTTTCCGGTTTATTTTTCTTGGTTTCTGATCGAAGAACTCGTCCATTTTGCTCCTTATTATCTTTTTGCACTGTCACACTAGAGTTATTTTTCACTAATTCACTTTTAACAATTTTTCGCACTTTTTGTTCAAAGTTTTTTACCAATTCGACGACACACGCGAGATCATTTAATTTGTTGACAATTTCATCTAATGTTTTATTACAGTGTCCAGCATCGTACTCATACCCGTGCAATGCATAACACGCATCACACACAAAGACTGCGTTGTGGATCTTTTCCAGCTGATCGATCTCCACCGCGGTAGCACCGGGCAAGCAGTTTGTGTGTATTTCGAGTCTACAGTGACCGAAACATTCTAACGTCTCGTCTTCTTCTGTGATCGGTTTCGCACACTGCGCGCAAGGCTGCATGTGTGTATCACCGTCTTTGACCATTTCTACTGGTCCGGGCACTTGCCCGTGTAGAACAAACAAAAAACAAATGCAACAAGGGTACTTAGCTTCGAGACAGAGGCAGGGTTAAAACTCGACGAAAAAATCAGTCTTCTGTTGCAAATCAGGACTGCACTCCAATGTTAGCTCACTGCACAGATCTTTCCACGTCAACACAAAAATTTTGATGAAAAACACTAGTTTTAACACCCTTTAAATTTAATTTTCCAGTCCGCTCATTTGAGACACAAACAACGGACACTCCGGCTGCGTAACCTTTCGGGGAAATGTCATAGATTCTAACGCAATGACGCCTCGGCCACCACAGATTGGTGAACAAGGTGTGGTCAATGAACTCATTTGTTTATTATGGTGGTGTGAGTTGGTAGCATTATTCTCTCGATTTTGGCGCTGAGTCCTCAATAAATTTTGAAGGAACGATTCTTTCGACTCGGAATTTTGGGTGTATGATTTGGTTCAGGGTCTAAAATTAAGCTTTAAATTCTGATGTTAGTGAACCATCGTAAATTTATTCAATTATTTAATTATATTTAATCAGAGATGCTTGCGCGATTTTGGCTTTTTCTACAATGTATTTCTTACGGGCGAACTATCATGTATACCACTCGAATCCGGTGTTCCTTTCAAAGTGATTTTTTACTGATATTACAATTTCTCAGTGATTTCTGTTAAATTCTGTTAAAAGGGTTGTATAGGGGACATCTTAAAATGAATTAGCTGAAAAATCTACTTCCTAGAACAAATCCTATCATTTTTACATCTGAGCAGTTCTCTCAGATTTCGGTCATTCGATTTTTTGTATTTTTTAATCCGACTGAAACTTTTTAGCTGCCTTCGGTATGCCCAGAGAAGCTATTTTGCATCATTAGTTTGTCCATATAATTTTCCATACAAATTTGGCAGCGGTCCATACAAAAATGATGTATGAAAATTCAAAAATCTGTATCTTTCGAAGGAATTTTTTGATCGATTTGGAGTCTTCGGCAAAGTTGTAGGTATGGATACGGACTACACTGAAAAAAATGATGAATGGTAATTTTTTTTTTTTGGTGATTCTTAATTTCACTTTTGTCACTAATTTGTTTATTTTTTTTTTTTGATATGTTTTAGAGGACATAAAATGCCAACTTTTCAGAAATTTTCAGGTTTTTCAGGATTTTTCAACATTACTTGAATACCAAAACTTGGTATTGCCATGGTTTTAATTTAAGGTATTCCCGCGCCCTTGGAAAATAAGATTTTGGTATTCCTGTGGTCTTCCACATACATGATTTTGATATGATTTCATATTTTACCATCTATTACTGGGCAACCAAGAGCACATTTTGGTCGCTGGTATTTGCTCAAGTAATACCAAAATTTGGTATATTCATACCATTTTTAGTGCAGCAGTTACAGTTAGTGAAAAAACGGAAATGATCCATATGCAACAGCCAAATTTACTCACCTGATGATTCCATGTTGTTCTTAGTGATATTCTTCACCACATCGAATGCATTTGTCATTGATGAACGGCCTGTGCTTGCAGTTCTTGAAGATTCTAAAAAATAACAAGATTGAAAAATAAGTACTATTAAAATGAAACTGGATTGAAATTAACCAAAATTCAATAATCTGTTGATTGACTCGTAGGCCGTCCCAAAAAAATGAAAAGTTGTCAAATGCTCGGTGCTCACCCCTAGAATGATAGATTAGGATGTCAGGAACAATGTTTTCATTCAACGAAAAATTCCCAAAAATGGTTTACAACTCGCGCGCGGAGCTTGAATGAAAAAAGTGCATTTTCAGAAATGCGAGTAACAATCATATTGTAGTTTTTCACGACCGTTACAATTATTTTAGATTACGTTTCGGCTTTCGGTCACTTGGTAAAATCAAACACCAGTTTGCTTTCTTCTCCGACGTTTCGGTTCATATAGAACCTTTTTCAAGGAATCTTAAATTTATTTGGTGGTAAAATTGGGCACAACATAATTACAAAGAATCTTACCGAAAAGAAGGTGCTTTTCGTCTGTTGGTACTTTTCCAAGCACTCAACTGTCAGGTGGTGGGGAAATACTAATAAAGGGTAAATTTTAATTAGCCAAAATTAGCATCACTTTTGTTTCCGTGTACTCACACGCTTGCGAGTCTGGCCACTCTCCAAGATTCGCTCGTCCCATGGAGATTTCGACTCGAACCACAATACGGTAGCACCAGAAAATTATCACACTTCTCATTCGGCGCGCCAACTTTTTAAGATGGCAGTACAAGTGAAAAAAACGACTATTGTGTGTGTTATGTAAACATTATGTGTTAGTATGTGTGTTGTCCCTACTGTTTGTGTTGTTTTTATTTGGTTTGTTTTGGTTAGCATTCCTTTTGTTTTGATGTTTTTAATTTCATGTAAAATTCCAGCATATGCAGCATGTAGGTTGTCCGTGTCCGTCCGTTTGTTCACTGTTTTGTCTGTGTTTTTTATGTGACAACTCTCCAAGATTGGCAGATTACTCGATTTCATTGAGCGATCTACTATTTTGACGGAGTCAATCCCGATAGAGTGTTCCATAGCTGTTGCGTGTTGAACCAATGCTGATTTTCCTTCGCCCAGCTGATCTGTGGATCAGTGTTTGTGTAGCCCTGCTGTCTCAGTGTTTGTATCCTCTTGATGTCCGTTTTGTGTCCGGACATCCTCTGTTTCAGCTTTGTTGTTGTGAGCCCAATGTAGCATGCATCGCAATCACTACACGGGATGCTGTAGATCACGTTGCTTTGCTCTTGTATTGGTGTTTTGTCTTTCACTAGTGGCAGCAGTGTGTTGACTGTTTTGGTGTTCTTTGTAGCAATGTGTACGGTTGGATATTCCTTCTGCAGTGTTTTGGTTATCTGTTGTGTAAGTCCAACGATATTGGTGAGAGAGTAGAATGTTTTTGTTGTTACTTCATTCCCACTCTCTTCCATAGCTGTAACCGTCTCTTGCTGTGTTGTTGTCGTTGTTGCTCCCTCTTGTTCTGGAATCTGTTGTGTTTGTCCTAGCCTGTTCAGCACCCGACTGATTAACGACACATAAAAAACACAGACAAAACAGTGAACAAACGGACGGACACGGACAACCTACATGCTGCATATGCTGGAATTTTACATGAAATTAAAAACATCAAAACAAAAAGGAATGCTAACCAAAACAAACCAAATAAAAACAACACAAACAGTAGGGACAACACACATACTAACACATAATGTTTACATAACACACACAATAGTCGTTTTTTTTCACTTGTACTGCCATCTTAAAAGTTGGCGCGCCGAATGAGAAGTGTGATAATTTTCTGGTGCTACCGTATTGTGGTTCGAGTCGAAATCTCCATGGGACGAGCGAATCTTGGAGAGTGGCCAGACTCGCAAGCGTGTGAGTACACGGAAACAAAAGTGATGCTAATTTTGGCTAATTAAAATTTACCCTTTATTAGTATTTCCCACCACCTGACAGTTGAGTGCTTGGAAAAGTACCAACAGACGAAAAGCACCTTCTTTTCGGTAAGATTCTTTGTAATTATGTTGTGCCCAATTTTACCACCAAATAAATTTTAGATTCCTTGAAAAAGGTTCTATATGAACCGAAACGTCGGAGAAGAAAGCAAACTGGTGTTTGATTTTACCAAGTGACCGAAAGCCGAAACGTAATCTAAAGTAACAATCATACTAAAGTCATTCAAATTTGGTTGCCTTGGGCTTCAAGTTATAGTTAATGTCCTCTGGACAAATTCCTGTACAGCCATGGTCCATAAAAGCTTGTTGTTGGGCATGGTACGGTGTTTTATGGAGAAAAAATTGTATTTTTAGCCAAAAAATTTCAAAAATCACTCCCCAAAGCGAGCCAAAAAAATTTGCAGCCAAAACTAGTGCATTCAGCTTATAGGAAATTTAACGGAGATCATTTTGCTTTTTTTTAACATTCAATTTATGTCCACGCAAAGCCGAGATATTTGCATTTTAGCATAGAATAGAAGTCCAACTGTCAAAAACAAGTTGTATCACTTTTTTCTCAAGAACAACCCAGTCAAATCAATCCGATCCTGAAACGGAATCTTATTAGAATCGTATACAAATTCCGTTTCAAACGCAACAACCGGTTCGAACACGGAACCGGTTGTTGTGTTTGAAACGGAATTTGTATACGATTCTAATTAGATTCCGTTTCAGAATTCGGATTGATTTGACTGGGAAGTAGCGCCGCGTATCGGCGATGGTATACTTTATTATACCACTACTCTGGCATAATTTCAAGAAAGTGTTGCTAAAGGTGGCAACAACACCATTATTGATTTTTATTCGGAAGAATTTAATTAAAATTTGTTTTATTCTTAGCATCAACAAACCGGGAGTGAAACACGCAGACAAAGAGGCAGTATGGAAAGTCTGCTGCTATATTTTTCTATGGTTCTTTACATTCACAGCGCTTTTAAACTTCGTTTTGAAAATTATTTTTAATCAACATATATGTTGATTTGTTATATGATTTGTTTTACCACCATTTTTGCATCGCATTGCCAAAGAACTGACATCATTGCAATTGAAAATCAAATTTTATTCTTAAAAAAACGAATCTCTTCATTTCTATTGAGGAGAAAATCGTGACGTCAGAAATGAACTCAAATCACTCAAAGTTCATTTTGTGAGTGACTTTAACAGTTTGGCCTAGTTTGACAGCTACATTGTCCCCAGTTTTCTGTGGGAGAAAAGGAGGCGAATACTTTATGAAAATCATACTTGTCATAATTCCCAGCCTCAAAATTTTGTCGCGAGTTGCTTTTCTCCTCTATTGTTCGATAATTTTCGAGCACGTGGTTTTAAGCTTTTGACAGAACCGGCTCCGTGGCTTAATGGTTACGGCTTCTGCCTCATAAGCAGAAGGTTCAGGGATCAAATCCCGGTCGGTACCTTTGAAATTTGGAATCAGGAATTGAACAAAACGAAACTGAATCAGGTGGGATTCGAACTCACACCTCTGGATTGATGGTCTGGGACCAGGGGCGCCGACTAGTCCAAAATGTTGGGAGGGCACGGTTGTTTTCCGAAATCAATAGGTAAGAGTGGCGATTAGATGTTTATGTTTCTTGTATATCACGAATTAAAAAAAATATATTACGATGTGATACGGATTTTTTTCATCCGGAATCCATTTTTTAAGAAATATATAATTTATTAAAACGTGATTGAGAATGTTAATTGGAGGGAATTTTTCATAAGTTTGGAAGGCGAATTCATTCTCATTGTCATATTCGTAGTTATTTTCTAGAAGTAACAGTCAATAATAAAAATAATCAGATATTTAGAAATTCAACAATACAAATATTCTAAAAATAAAAACAAAAGTTAAATGCAAAAATTTAGAACTTCAGAAATTTGAGAATACAAATACACATTTAAAAAATATCCATTTTTCAAATCTGCAATTTAGAAAAAACAGATACACCAAATTCAATATTCCAAAATAAAAAAACAGAGAAACCTCTCTTTATTTTTGAAAGCTTCAAAGGCGTTTTTAGATCTGAACCTTCAACCTACAAATTGCTTTTAAAAGATTGCAAAAATGTTGCGTCGTTCCAGAGAAATTTACAAATTAAAAACGTAACGCATCGCATAAAAAGAGAAAAAATAAAGAAAAAAATCTAGGGTTACAAAAACTCATGACTTGAAAATGTTAAGAAATCAAAAGCAGAAATTTAAACAATCAGAAATTTAGAAATAACAATAAAATTCAATGTTTAAAAAAAATCGAAAATTTCAAAAGAAGAGAATTTATAAATTAAAAAATTTAAGAATTTAAGAATTTAAGAATTTAAGAATTTAAGAATTTAAGAATTTAAGAATTTAAGAATTTAAGAATTTAAGAATTTAAGAATTTAAGAATTTAAGAATTTAAGAATTTAAGAATTTAAGAATTTAAGAATTTAAGAATTTAAGAATTTAAGAATTTAAGAATTTAAGAATTTAAGAATTTAAGAATTTAAGAATTTAAGAATTTAAGAATTTAAGAATTTAAGAATTTAAGAATTTAAGAATTTAAGAATTTAAGAATTTAAGAATTTAAGAATTTAAGAATTTAAGAATTTAAGAATTTAAGAATTTAAGAATTTAAGAATTTAAGAATTTAAGAATTTAAGAATTTAAGAATTTAAGAATTTAAGAATTTATGAATTTAAGAATTTAAGAATTTAAGAATTTAAGAATTTAAGAATTTAAGAATTTAAGAATTTAAGAATTTAAGAATTTAAGAATTTAAGAATTTAAGAATTTAAGAATTTAAGAATTTAAGAATTTAAGAATTTAAGAATTTAAGAATTTAAGAATTTAAGAATTTAAGAATTTAAGAATTTAAGAATTTAAGAATTTAAGAATTTAAGAATTTAAGAATTTAAGAATTTAAGAATTTAAGAATTTAAGAATTTAAGAATTTAAGAATTTAAGAATTTAAGAATTTAAGAATTTAAGAATTTAAGAATTTAAGAATTTAAGAATTTAAGAATTTAAGAATTTAAGAATTTAAGAATTTAAGAATTTAAGAATTTAAGAATTTAAGAATTTAAGAATTTAAGAATTTAAGAATTTAAGAATTTAAGAATTTAAGAATTTAAGAATTTAAGAATTTAAGGATTTAATAATTTAAGAATATAAAGATTTAAGAATTTTGGGATTTAAGAATTTAAGAATTTAATATTCCATTTTTAAGTATTATTTTCTACTCCCTGATTTTTTGATATATTTTTTGAGGATGCAGTTAAAATTTCTATAGCCTTTTTATTTTTTTAAATCGATCATGAATTGCAGAAAGCAATACACTTGTGTTTTATGATTATAATGTGGAATTGTCTCAGATTATGTTTAAATTTGTCAGCTTCTCAGTAAATCGGTGTTCTAGTTTCCAAAAATTTACTTTTTGAAACAATTGTATTTTTCAGCTAAAATTGGTATAGAACGGTTAACAAATGTATTTGAAATCTTTTCAAATCCTTTCTAAAATTACTAAAAAAATATTGAATTCCTCAGCATTTTTGTAAATGTAAAGCAGTCATCAAATGACCATTTTGAAAAGTGTTTCAGTTTATATTCGCTAAATCCTGATCTACAATGGCAAATCGCAGAATGTTGCGTTTGAAAACTTGGTGATTGTAGATAAGGTGCTATGGAAAAAGTACATTGGTTTTGTTTTTGAAACAACATGCACAGATACAAATCTTATGAGCAAATCCGTAAAATTTATGTTGACGACATCTCTCAAATCATATACCGATGCCTCTGTGCTCTTGTACTAGATAACTGATTTTCCTAGAGAGCACAGTGGTATAGATAAAACGTTGTCGATTTAGAAAAAAATGCATCTAAATCCAGAAAATTGTAAACGATTTTGTTCGAAAAATTTCAGCGATTTCGAAAACAACAAATGTTTTTGAGCTATTTTACGGATTCGCTTACAAGAATTCTATCCGTGTGTACAAACAATGTTCCATTTAAGTTTAAGATACTATTTTCAATTATTTCTGTGTTTTTTACATTTGAAATAAAAATATTTTTCTTCCAAAATTTCTGGGGGCACAATGCATGCGCTGCCCTCAGCCAAATTTTAGGGGGCAAAAGTACCGTGCCCCCAGAGTCGGCGCCCCTGTCTGGGACTCTAACCAGTCGGCCATCTGAAGGTTATTAAACATGTTGTATTCTTCTCATATTAAATACGCTCTGATCCCTGATTTGCCAGAAGGGATTGGGAGTCTTAAGATAGATCAAGGATCCGTCTGGTGCTTGCTTCTATGTAAAGGCGAGGCCGGTCAATGCCTCGGAATTGGGCCGCTAGGATCTCTGCCATTCTGAAATGGATCGTTAGAAGCAGCGCGAGGGCTATCACCACCTAATACCCAGGACTGAGATACAGTGAGTCAAATATTTGTCCGTACCCCCCCATACGGAAAATGTTTGTGATGTAAAAGTTCATAAAATACGATCAAAGTACCATGTTTTATACATCAATCGACGCGGCAGAATATCCTCTTCAAGACACTGTCATTGGATTTGCAAAAAACTTTTTCTAAAAAAATACAAAAATAGTTTACTGAAAATAGTCAAAAAAAAAAGAGGTCAAATAATTGTCCGTACCCCTAATAAAAGTACAAAATCTGATCGATTTAAGTGAATTCATTCATGAAATGTTGTTTCTGTGTCAAATACTAGTACCTCTAGCCAGTTTGTGACAACTTTGAACTTCTGATAACTTTGTTAAGTTAGTTTATATTAACAATTGGTTTAAATTTAGTTTTTTTATGTAAAACTTATCAAAACATTAGTTTATAAACAACTATTTTTATAAAATTGCTATTTTATGTTGTAAGAGTCTCTATTGAACAAGTTTTAACAATATTTGTTCGAAATATACATTGCTTTCATCTTTTTTATTGACATTTTTCGACCAAAAATACTGTTTCGGAACAGTACCGTTAAACAATCCGGATTGTCCCGGAACCGGTTTAACCCCTCGGAGGGAAATTTTGTGGTGGTCAGATAGAGGACAAAAAAACCCACCTCTCGCAATTTGAAGCATCCAATTTCGTCCACTACAGCCCGATTACGAGTCCCTAGTCTGAAATTTGAAATTTTCAAATTCCCCAAGCAAAACATTCTGACCCAGGCCGGTACAGAAATTCTCAGCACGGAAAGTGAAAATTTCAAATTTCAGTCTAGGGACTCGTAATCGGGCTGTAGTGGACGAAATTGGATGCTTCAAATTGCGAGAGGTGGGTTTTTGTCCTCTATCTGACCACCACAAAATTTCCCTCCGAGGGGTTAAACCGGTTCCGGGACAATCCGGATTGTTTAACGGTATTGTTCCGAAACAGTATTTTTGGTCGAAAAATGTCAATAAAAAAGATGAAAGCAATGTATATTTCGAACAAATATTATTAAAACTTGTTCAATAGAGACTCTTACAACATAAAATAGCAATTTTATAAAAATAGTTGTTTATAAACTAATGTTTTGATAAGTTTTACATAAAAAACTAAATTTAAACCAATTTTTAATATAAACTAACTTAACAAAGTTATCAGAAGTTCAAAGTTGTCACAAACTGGCTAGAGGTACTAGTATTTGACACAGAAACAACATTTCATAAATGAATTCACTTAAATCGATCAGATTTTGTACTTTTATTAGGGTACGGACAATTATTTGACCTCTTTTTGACTATTTTCAGTAAACTATTTTTGTATTTTTTAGAAAAGTTTTTGCAAATCCAATGACAGTGTCTTAAAGAGGAAATTTTTGAAATTAAATATGTCTTTATTGAACTTTCTTATAATAATTACATTTCATTTACATTCTAAGTGGTATGGCTACATGCTCTTCATCTTTGTTATATTTTTCGTTTTCTTATTAACTGTTCACATTCATTTATTTACTTCAAATTGTTTTACATTTTTGCATTAAATCGAATACATTTGGGTAAAAAAGAAAAAAAAATCGCTTTAACAACTAATCCTAACTTAAAACTAAAAAAGTAAATTCATTGAAATATTCAAAATCATTATAACGAGTAAACTACGAACTGTATTTTAAGATGAATGCTCCAAGCGTTCGTACTTGTTCCTGGCGAGTTTTGCAACCACGCAGTGTTGTTGTCATCTCGATGAAAATGTTCAGAAGTTCTTGTGGTGAAAACAGGTCACTACTGCCTTCATTCGTTGATGCTGGTTGGTTTTCCTCAGTTGCTGACTGAAGCCTGGAGGTGTTGTATTCTCTGCAACTCTTTGCCGCTGATTCAACGGCAATGGTTGCAGATTTGGAACCACTCGAACAGATCCCGCTCCAGGTGACGCCAAAGCAGGAAAATCCACGTCCGTGAAAGTTGGTGGTGTTTTGCGACGATTTGGTTGGTGCCTCGTCGTCGCTTGCTGCCGAATTTTCACAAACTCAGCTCGTTTTGGGCAGCTCCGATTCTTGGTAGAATGGTCGCCGCCGCAATTGAAGCATTTCGCTTCGATGTTCTCGTTGATTGTTTCGCAAGCTTGAGTTTTGTGCTCACCTCCGCAGGTTGCACAACGACTCTTGATGAAACAGTTCCTTCCACCATGTCCAAACTGCAAACAGTTCGAACACTGCGTCACGTCACGGTGCACTGGACGATAACGTTCCCAAGTCACGATGATGTTGAAAATTGCCCGAACTGCTTTCAGCTCAGACGGCGTAGTCGATCCTTTCTCGAGATGAACCAGGTACAGTTGATCACGATACTTGATGTCCTTGTTGTGTCTCGTCATCTTGAAGACTTCGATCACGTTCAACTTAAGAGTTTTGAGCTCTTCTTTCAGCACACTCACATCCATGTCGTACAGGCCTCGGAGGACCTGTTTCATGGGGCGTTTACCTGGATCGTCATGGCTGTAGTATTCAATCTTTGTGTTGTTCAGGAAATCCCGAACGTAGTTGTAATCCTTTCTGGTAGGTAGCAGAATTTTGAGTCCATCAGCACACAAGCGAATGGAAGCTCGTAAAGCACCAGATTTGATAAATCCGGTCAGCCACTTTCGCACCGAATCCGATGACGATGTTTTCACAAAAATGGGTGGCAACTTTTCCCGTCGTTCAAATTCTTCCTTCTCGCTCACGTCCACAGGGAGGGTAGCGAACTGGTTTCAGACAATTTTTGAGCGTCCTTGCTCAAACTGCCTGGCTTTGCAGGTAGCGCTTCGGCATTCTTTAGCTTCTTCAAATCTGCCGATCCTGCTGGTGAGGACCGCCTCTTTTTCTTGCCGTGAGGCATTTTGCACTTTTTAAGCACTTTTTTGGTTTGTGAGGGACGCACGTCTGACTCGCTTCTCTGCTGATCGCAGACTGAGTGTCTTAAAGAGGACATTCTGCCGCGTCGATTGATGTATAAAACATGGTACTTTGGTCGTATTTTATGAACTTTTATATTACAAACATTTTCCGTACGGGGGGGTACGGACAAATATTTGATTCACTGTAAGTTGTATCAGCATTCGGCATATACAAAGTCTGATACAAATTATACTTTCCCATAATTTCGCCTCCGGTCAGCGGGTATTGGATTGGACCACACACACACACACACACACACACACACACACACACACACACACACACACACACACACACACAAGAAAGAAGAGCTACTTCGAGAACCGCGTGCTGGTCTACGACACTGCCGATGGACAAAAAACCGTTGTTGTTACCGCGGGAGTTCCGCAGGGATCCATTCTGGGTTCAGCACTGTGGAACGGAATGTATGACGGAGTGTTGACACTGGGGCTACCCAACGGCGTAGAGATTGTTGGCTTTGCAGACGACATAGTGCTGACGGTAACCGGCGAAAATGTCGAGGAGGTCGAAGTGCTGGCTATGGAGGCAATCGCAATGATCGAGAACTGGATGCTCGAGGTGAAGCTGCGGATCGCTCACCACAAGACCGAGATGATACTGGTTAGTAACCACAAGAAGGTGCAGCAGGCCCAGATACACGTTGGAGAACACGTCGTGCACTCGAAGAGAGCGCTCAAGTACCTCGGGGTGATGGTGGATGACCGGCTGAACTTCAACAGCCACGTCGATTACGCCTGCGAGAAGGCGGCTAAGGCGATCATGGCACTGTCGAGGATTATGTCGAACAACGCTGGACCCAGGAGCAGTAGGCGCCGACTCTTGGCAAGTGTCGCGACGTCCATACTTAGGTACGGCGGACCGGTATGGTGGACGGCGCTGGGGACGAAGCGAAATCGAGCGCTGCTCGACAGAACGCAGAGACTGATGGCCATGCGGGTTGCAAGCGCGTACAGGACCATTTCGTCGGAAGCAGTTGGCGTCATAGCCGGAATGATCCCCATCGGCATCACACTGGAGGAGGACACCGTGCGCTACACCCGGAGAGGCACGAGAGGTATCCGGGAAGCTGCGAAAGCCGAATCGCTGGTAAGGTGGCAACGTGAGTGGGACACCACGGAGAAAGGCAGATGGACGCATCGGCTTATCCCGTCCGTATCCACGTGGGTGAGCAGAAGGCATGTAGAGGTCACCTTCCACCTCACACAGTTTCTGTCGGGCCATGGCTGCTTCAGGAAGTACCTGCACAGGTTCGGACATGCAGAGTCCCCTCTCTGTCCGGACTGCGTCGATTGCGAGGAAACACCGGAGCACGTGATGTTCAGCTGCCCTCGCTTCGAGGCAGCGCAAAGCGAAATGCTGGCCATAATCGGAGCAGACACCAGCCCGGATAATGTGGTGCGAAGAATGTGCAGCGACATCGCCAAGTGGAATGCGGTCGTCGGAGCGGTGACGCAGATCACTTCGGCTCTCCAGCGGAAATGGAGAGACGACCAGAGGAGGAACGACTAGGAGCCTAGTCGAAAACCCACGAGTGTGGCTGTGAAGGAGAGCACGTTATGATGGTCGGCTCTACCAAATCGGTACACGTCTCGATGGTCACAGGAGTTGAGAACCCACGAGTGTGGCTGTGAAGGAGAGCACGTTATGACGGTTGGCTCTACCAAATCGGTACACGTCTCGATGGTCCAAGGAGAGGGCTGCATATGACTAACCGATCAAAAGCAACGCGATTCTTGGGCGCGGTTAAACCCTCGCATGGACTCATATGTATGTAGAACAGGAAATGGTTCTAGCACCCGGCATGGATCCTGTAAGTAGACTAGTGCAGAAAATGCAACGCCTCCCCCGAACTTATACCGAAAGGTGGTCCGGGGGGGAAAAGGGCACGGCGTTCAAGGACTGGTTTAGTGGGTTGGGAAAACAAAGAGACACTACCTGAGAAATGAATTCTCAGGTGTCTGATAGCAGATTCCGAGCTTTAAAAAAAAAAAAAACACACACACACACACACACACACACACACACACACACACACACACACACACACACACACACACACACACACACACACACACACCCCGTGAACCGTGGGGACAGGTGAGGGTCCCTGCGGAGTTTAGCTGCCAGCTACCGGGCGGGTTGCAGTAGGCGGATAGCTGTCGGCGATTGCATACATTCATTGCATCGCCCCCGGACCAGCAGCGGGAGGATGTCTAGGACGTGGCGGAATTGAACAAGGGCACTGTTTAATTTCTTCGAAAAACCACATGGGTCCGTAAACACCTCTGTCAAGCGATCGAACGCCGCTATAAGTGTTTTAGCCCAAAACCTCACCAAACCCCGAATCCAAGATGTGATGCGACCCGTGTCGAGGGATGCATGGCTGGGGGTTCAACAAATTCCCAGTCGATAACGGAGCCTGTAGGGCACAGGGCGAACCCCACACGTAATTTGCCCTTACTGCGTCACGGCAGGGCACTGGCGCAGCGGACCGTATTTCCTAGCGACTCGTGGGATTCAAAATGAAGACAAGTGAAACAAACCAACAAAAGGGTCCCGATGCGCCCCAAGCATCGGAAAACACGGAGGTAGAAGAGGACGCAAACGTCGAAATGGCAGGAGGCGAGTCAAACGGCGGCGACACAGCAGGCGGAGTGGCGAGCGCGTTCCGTGGAAGCGGGAAGGTGTTGAGATCCCCAGTGTTGAACCAGGCGGCTGCTTCGAGTCAGCAGATAGGAGTAATTGGAGAGGAGACTCCCAAGTCATCCTTGTTGAACTTCGCCGGCAGTACCCTCAGGACGGAGTCCTGCTTGGAAGGACCGCGTTACAGGAGGTCAGGAGGAGGGTCAACGAACTCTTTGATTTCATCAAGGACAAAAACAACGTCCACACCAGAATCAAGCAGATGGTGAATGGAGTCAAGGCAGCCATGAATGCCGCAGAGCGCGAAAACAACTCGCTGGTGGTGACGCGGAATTCACTGAAGCTCAGAGCTGAAAGAGCCGAAGAAACGCTGAATGCAAAACTGGAGGAGGAAGCGCTACGGGAGAAAGAACCGAAAACGCCGCCCGGCCCAAGCTCTAAAAGGGACAGGGAAACGCCTGGAGAGGAGGAGGACGCAAAGAAGCAGAAGCAGGGAATGGAGACAGTCCGGACCCGGCGAAGGAACCAGAACCAACCCCAGGGAAGGAGAAGGAATGGGAGAAGGTCAAGAAGAAGAAGCGGAAGAAAAAGGGAAGCAGAACGAGGACACCCAAAACCCAAGTTTCGCAGGGAGCGTAACAAAGGCGAGGCTTTGGTGGTCGAGGTGAAGGAAGGTGTTTCGTACGCAGACCTCCTCCGGAAAGTACGAACCGATCCGGAACTCAAGGAGCTTGGCGAGAACGTGGTTAAAACCAGGCGCACCCAAACCGGAGCGATGCTTTTTGAGCTGAAGAAGGATCCCGCGGTCAAGAGCTCAGCTTTTAAGTCCCTCGTCGAGAAAGCCGTAGG
The DNA here is from genome assembly GCF_015732765.1 of Culex quinquefasciatus. Taxonomy (NCBI): domain Eukaryota; kingdom Metazoa; phylum Arthropoda; class Insecta; order Diptera; family Culicidae; genus Culex; species Culex quinquefasciatus. The sequence continues at coordinate 67,183,644 of NC_051861.1, read as the reverse complement.
CTACGAGTCGAAGGTAAGAGCGCTATCACCGGAGACAACGATCGAGTGCAGGAACTTGGACGAGATCACGACGGAGGAAGAGCTAGAAGATGCGCTGATCGTTCTTCTGGATGACCGTACGACACCGATGGCAATCCGGTTGAGGAAAGCCTACGGCGGCACGCAAATTGCGTCGATCCGACTATCGACGCCTTCGGCGTCTAAGCTGCTGGAAACCGGCAAGGTCAAAGTAGGGTGGTCGGTGTGCCCACTGAGGCCTGTTCCTCGAGTGACCCAGCAGATGACGAGGTGTTTCCGCTGTATGGGCTTCGGCCACCAGGCGAGAAATTGCGACGGTCCCGATCGAACCAACAGTTGCAGAAGGTGTGGTAGAGAAGGCCACATGGCAAGAGACTGCAAAAATCAGCCGAAGTGCGTGCTCTGTAAAGAAGGCGACGGCAATAGCCATGCGACGGGTGGCTTTAATTGCCCGGTGTACAAGAAGCTGGCCTCGGGCAAAAGTAATGGAGGTGTCCCAGGTGAACCTCAATCACTGCGACACTGCACAGCAACTGCTGTGGCAGTCGACCGCGGAGACGGGTGTGACGTGGCAATTATTGCAGAACCGTACCGAGTTCCACACGACAACGGAAACTGGGCCGCGGATACAGCAAGAATGGCGGCGATACACGTGATGGGGCGGTACCCCATACAGGAAGTGGTCTCGAGGGCGTTTGAAGGATTCGTGATCGCCAAAGTAAACGGAACCTTCTTCTGTAGCTGCTATGCTCCCCAAGATGGACCTTGGAGCAGTTTCAGCAGATGCTGGATAGTCTGACCGATGAACTGATCGGACGAAGCCCGATCGTTATCGGAGGTGACTTCAACGCGTGGGCGGTCGAGTGGGGTAGCAGATGCACCAATGCTAGGGGCATAGCCTAATGGAAGCTCTGGCAAAGCTAGACGTTAGGCTGGCGAATCGCGGAACCAGCAGTACCTTCCGCAAAGACGGTCGTGAGTCCATTATCGACGTTACGTTCTGTAGCCCGCGACTGGCGGCCGACATGAACTGGAGGGTGAGTGAGGACTATACCCATAGCGATCACCAAGCGATCCGGTACAGCATCGGGAGACGAGCCCCTGTACCAGATAGGAGCAGCCGGTCCTACGGAAGGAAATGGAAGCTGCAGTACTTCGACGAGGGTCTCTTCGTGGAAGCGCTCCATTGGTGTGATGGTCCCCAAGACTTGAGTGCCGACGTGCTAACAGCACAACTGGTGACAGCATGCGACACAACCATGCCGCGGAGACTGGAGCCAAGGAACTGTCGTCGTCCAGCCTACTGGTGGAATGAAGAACTCGGTACCCTTCGGGCAAGTTGCCTCAGCGCCAGAAGACGAGTCCAGAGAGCAAGATCCGAAGCAACTAGAGAGGAGTGCAGAGAGGAGTACCGGTCTGCAAAGGCCGCGCTCAAGAAAGCGATCAAATGCAGCAAGACAAACTGCTTCAAGGAGTTATGCCAAGACGCTGATGCAAACCCTTGGGGAGCGCATATCGTGTAGCGATGGCGAAGATCAGAGGCCCATCGATGGTGGCTGAAACGTGTCCCGACAAGCTGAAGGTCATTGTGGAAGGGCTCTTCCCAAGACATGACCCAACGACATGGCCTCCTACACCGTACAACGACGAAGGGGTAGCAACGCCGAAGGTCATCTGATCACCAACGAGGAACTTGTGGCAGTAGCGAAGAGATTGAAGGTGAAGAAAGCTCCCGGTCCGGATGGAATCCCGAATTTCGCCCTGAAATCGGCGGTTCTAGCATTCCCGGACAGGTTTCGAACAGTCCTGCAGGAATGCCTGGACGAAGGACACTTCCCCGACCCGTGGAAGATTCAAAAGCTCGTGTTGCTGCCGAAGCCAGGCAAACCACCGGGGGACCCATCATCGTATAGGCCTATATGTTTGCTGGACACCCTCGGAAAGCTTCTGGAACGGATCATCCTTAACCGGCTGACCAAGTACACGGAGAGCGAGCATGGCTTAGCAGCGAGGCAGTTCGGCTTCCGTAAAGGGAGATCCACGGTGGACGCCATCCGGAAAGTGGTCGAGAAAGCCGACGAAGCGCGGAGGAAAAACGCAGGGGGAACCGTTGCTGCGCAATAGTCACGATTGACGTCAAGAACGCGTTCAACAGTGCGAGCTGGGCGGCCATAGCAGCAGCGCTGCACAAAATGAAGGTGCCTGACTATTTGTGCATGATCTTGAAGAGCTACTTCGAGAACCGCGTGCTGGTCTACGACACTGCCGATGGACAAAAACCGTTGTTGTTACCGCGGGAGTTCCACAGGGATCCATTCTGGGTTCAGCACTGTGGAATGGAATGTATGACGGAGTGTTGACACTGGGACTACCCAACGGCGTAGAGATTGTGGGCTTTGCAGACGACATAGTGCTGACGGTAACCGGCGAAAATGTCGAGGAGGTCGAAGTGCTGGCTATGGAGGCAATCGCAATGATCGAGAACTGGATGCTCGAGGTGAAGCTGCGGATCGCTCACCACAAGACGGAGATGGTGCTGGTTAGTAACCACAAGAAGGTGCAGCAGGCCCAAATTCACGTTGGAGAACACGTCGTGCACTCGAAGAGAGCGCTCAAGTACCTCGGGGTGATGGTGGATGACCGGCTGAACTTCAACAGCCACGTCGATTACGCCTGCGAGAAGGCGGCTAAGGCGATCATGGCACTGTCGAGGATGATGCCGAACAACGCTGGACCCAGGAGCAGTAGGCGCCGCCTCTTGGCAAGTGTCGCGACGTCCATACTTAGGTACGGCGGACCGGTATGGTGGACGACGCTGGGGACGAAGCGAAATCGAGCGCTGCTCGACAGAACGCAGAGACTGATGGCCATGCGGGTTGCAAGCGCGTACAGGACCATTTCGTCGGAAGCAGTTGGCGTCATAGCCGGAATGATCCCCATCGGCATCACACTGGAGGAGGACACCGTGCGCTACACCCGGAGAGGCACGAGAGGTATCCGGGAAGCTGCGAGAGCCGAATCGCTGGCAAGGTGGCAACGTGAGTGGGACACCACGGAGAAAGGCAGATGGACGCATCGGCTTATCCCGTCCGTATCCACGTGGGTGAGCAGAAGGCATGGAGAGGTCACCTTCCACCTCACACAGTTCCTGTCGGGCCATGGCTGCTTCAGGAAGTACCTGCACAGGTTTGGACATGCAGAGTCTCCTCTCTGTCCGGACTGCGTCGATTGCGAGGAAACACCGGAGCACGTGGTGTTCGCCTGCCCTCGCTTCGAGGCAGCGCGAAGCGAAATGCTGGCCATTATCGGAGCGGACACCAGCCCGGATAATGTGGTGCGAAGAATGTGCAGCGACATCGCCAAGTGGAATGCGGTCGTCGGAGCGGTGACGCAGATCACTTCGGCTCTCCAGCGGAAATGGAGAGACGATCAGAGGAGGAACGACTAGGAGCCTAGTCGAAAACCCACGAGTGTGGCTGTGAAGGAGAGCACGTTATGATGGTCGGCTCTACCAAATCGGTACACGTCTCGATGGTCACAGGAGTCGAGAACCCACGAGTGTGGCTGTGAAGGAGAGCACGTTATGACGGTTGGCTCTACCAAATCGGTACACGTCTCGATGGTCCAAGGAGAGGGCTGCATATGACTAGCCGATCAAAAGCAACGCGATTCTTGGGCGCGGTTAAACCCTCGCATGGACTCATATGTATGTAGGACAGGAAATGGTTCTAGCACCCGGCATGGATCCTGTAAGTAGACTAGTGCAGAAAATGCAACGCCTCCCCCCGAAGTTATACCGAAAGGTGGTCCCGGGGGGACAAGGGCACGGCGTTCAAGGACTGGTTTAGTGGGTCGGGAAAACTCTTTTTTGTTTTCCCAACCCCACACTACCTGAGGAATGAATTCTCAGGTGTCTGGTAGCAGATTCCGACCTTGTAAAAAAAAAAAAAAAACACACACATACACACACACACACACACACACACACACACACACACACACACACACACACACACACGCGCGTGGTTTTAAGCTTCGCGAATTCAGATTTGCTAATTCAATAACAGTTCTATTCATATTGGCGAATCTGCATTTTTCTTAAAATTATTTTTGTTCTGTTCTTTTCGGTGCTGGGACCTGGTTAAAGATTTAAAGATCTTTGGAATTTTCGATATTTATTATTGCAAAAGTTTTTTAAAATATTTTTTTGATTTAAACGATTTATCGACAAAATACCTGAAAAGGAGAATGGGCGAATTTGGTCCAAGGATGTACACGAACGGGACCAACTTTTTTCGAAAGATCTCGCCGAGACATGAAAAAAAGTCTTCTGGACCAACTCTCTAAACCCTAAAGTTACATGCTTTTGAAGTTTGAGCATTTTGAGTAAAAATATACAAAAAATCGTATTTTTGCTATTTCTAAAATCATTTATAAAATCTCATTTTCATTATGGATTTCGATTTTCTTGACTTCATTCGACGCGTATCAGCAAAAACTATAAATTCTGATATGTCTTAGCATGATTGAAACATGATTTCTCTTGTTTTTATCCGTTTGAACCGTTTGTGCAAGAGGCATCCCATAGAAACAAGTCGAAACTTCAAGGTTTTGAAACCGGATCCGACCCAGACTGCTTCACTGAGTATGGAAGGCTTCAGTGCAATGTTGTAATAACTTATTGGGATGGTCTGAGATATCCAAGAACTCCTTGGAGTTAAGACCGGTGAGTCTACCGCCGTAACAAGCAAGATGTCGGCGGTTTTTGACCACTGATCATACCCGCATGGCTTCAGTGAGTATGGTAGACTACTATGCGGATGTGTTGGAGTGTCCTGGGTTCCCCTAGGACTCTCTGGGAAGGAAAATGTCGACCGGTTTTGACAACGGAACATGCCCGCATAGCGCATAGGATGACCAAAGACATCCCAACACATTAACTAAGCAGTCTACCATACTGACTGAAGCTATGCGGGTATGTTCCGGGGTAAAAAAAACCGTCGTCTTCTTGCTTGTTACGGTGGTAGACCCATAGATCTAAACTCCAGAGAGTCCTAAGATAACCCAGAACATTCCAACACATTAGCAAAGTAGTCTACCATACTCACTGAAGCCATGCGGGTATGATCAGTGGTCAAAACCGCCGACATCTTTCTTGTTAAGGCGGTAGACTCACCGGTCTTAACTCCAAGGAGTTCTCGGATGACTCAGACCATCCCAATAAGTTGTTACAACATTGCACTGAAGCCTTCCATACTCACTGAAGCAGTCTGGGTTGGTTCCGGTTTCAAAACCTTGAAGTTTCGACTTGTTTCTATGGGATGCCTCTTGTACAAACGGTTCAAATGGATAAAAACAGGAGAAATCATGTTTCAATCATGCTAAGACATATCAGAATTCATAGTTTTTGCTGATACGCGTCGAATGAAGTCAAGAAAATCGAAATCCATTATGAAACAGAGATTTTATGAATGATTTTAGAAATAGCAAAAATACGTTTTTTTGTACATTTTTACCCAAAATGCTCAAACTTCAACAACTTGTAACTTTTGAACCCCGGGGTTTAGAGAGTTGGTCCAGAAGACTTTTTTTCATGTCTCGGCAAGATCTTTCGAAAAAAGTTGGTCCCGTTCGTGTACATCCTTGGACCAGCTCCCATACAAATTTGCCCATTCTCCTTTGACTTGAAATTTCACTCAATGGGTTTTTCGGAATTGCAAAAAATGTTGTATGGAACTCGTTGCAAAATTTTTTCAGCACTCGTCGTATTTATCCAACTCGGTGAACTTCGTTGGATAAATGTACGACTCGTGCTGAAAAAATCCTCTTTTTGCAACTTGTTGCATAAACTACTATTTTCGCTTAATTTTTTGTTTTCTTCAAATCTTGCATTTTTTGTAAACTTATGATTGCAAAACTAGTGTAAGTTTAGGAAAAACAATGTCGAATTAATTTTGGATAGCTCAATGCTTAAAATGTCTCCCACAGTTCGGAATTTGTTGCTTGGTCGCTACTCTTCGATCCCAAAATGCTGTGGACGGTGAAAAACCTGTTCATCTGCTCCGATCATTTCCTCCCTGAGCAATTTAAGGACGCGTCGTGCAAGTGGAAAGGGTAAGTTTACCGTAATAATGCATAACGTAGCGATCACATATCACTGAATACCTTTAAAATTAAAAATTAGAAACAGCAATGTTTATAACATTATTTAAAAAGTTTGCAACGATTTGTCGTAGCCACCGATTTGCAGTCATCTTGTACCAACAATCCAGCTTCGCCATGATAAAATCTGGTATAATTATGCAAGCTTGGGCTACAGTCAAACCTCGTTAATTTGGAATGGTTGAACTTTTAAAATGTTTAAAAAAACTTTCAATGGTTTTTATAGCAATGTTCAGCGAAAAAGACAACGAACCAAAATTAATCAAAAGCAAAATAAAAGGAGCATTATTATGTAGTGTCCTTTTTTTTAAAATAATGAACATTGTTTTGTAATAAAAAACTACATACATTCATTTGAAACTGCATGGATCGAATTGGTTGTGATTACGGATAAGACAATATTTATTAATTTGTGGCAAAGAGTATTGTAAACGGTTGAAGCAGCGGTACCGTCATCTGTGCCGAATCGGGACACATGGGGCGAATTGGGACAGCAGTTTAAGCAATGTTTTTTTTTAGATTCAGAGCAACAAAATGTGTTCATTCAATCCCAAATATGAAGCTTTTAAGTGCTCTAAAACGTGGTGTCCCTAATTAGACTGTAGTTCCGAAACGCCCGCTTACAAAAATATACAAAAAAAAAATCGGGGGCCGAAACCCAAGTACGCCACATTTTAACTTAAAGGACAATCAACTCGACCAGGACAATGCAAGTAGCAGCAACTTTTCCACTCATTCGTCAACCAAATTGTCCGACAAGGAACTTCTAGACCAGGCAAGGGTCGAATTTTCTGGCCAACCTCCAACTACATCGAATTCAAACTTTATCAACTTCCGAAAAGGGGAAACCATCAACCCCTACCGGAAGGAAAAAACGCCAATCGTCCCACCTCTGAATGCCACTACGCCGCAGCCAGCAGAAACGTCATCACAAACTCCTGAAGTAACAGACAGTATGTTCTGTCTGGACCCAATGAAGCCGCCCATAGTACGCCTAACTGAACAGTCTGCAGTCGGCGATGGCCGTTTCCTGCTAGCCAGACTCCGCGAAATTAAAGTCTATGACAATCTCAGACTATACTTGGCGTATCTGAAGGACCAAAAACCGGACGTCTGCATAGACGGAATAACAGTAACCAGCATGCATGTCTTTTTGCATCCAATGGCCTGCCTTCTGAACCTGAACATCTTATGAACATCTTCATGGAATACAACTCAACAATTGGAATTTCACCTAAGCAAACCCTCACCGACCTGAAACCTACAGGAAATATGTAACAAACAAAAGACTTCAATACCTGCAGCACTCGCGCGAAACCGCCAACAAATTCTACCTGCCGACTACATCGTCGAATTTTTACAAGCATTGACGCCTTCTAACACGGAAGAAGAAATGACACCCTCGCAAGGGGCAGTAAGTACTACTAATAATTTAAGTATGTCTCCAAAAATTTCTTCAACGGAACAACAGAATGCGAATGAAATTCTAATTTATTGTCAGAATTTCAATCGCATGAAAAGCCCAGGCAAAATGAAGGAAATTTCTTTAAACATTCTCTCACATTCTTTCGACATTATTCTTGGAACTGAAACTAACTGGGACGAAAGCGTCCACCCTGAAGAAATTTTTGGAAACAATTATTTTGTATTCCTAGGCAATAGAAATTTAAATCTAAGTCAGAAAAAGTCAGGAGGCGGCGTCCTCTTAGCCATAAATGCCAGACTTAATCCAAAAGAAATTGTAACTGAAAAACATTTTCAATTTGAACAAGTCTGGGCCAAAGCCACTATTGCAGGCCAAGTACACATTTTTGCATCAGTATACTTTCCGCCGGACCATGCAAATAAACAGTCGTATGAACTATTCTTTAAAACAGTAGAAATCATAACATCAAAATGGAACCGGAAGTAAAACTTCACATTTATGGCGACTTTAATCAAAGCAAAGTCGAATTTATATCTGACCAAGAAAATGAAGCAATTCTTCTCCCAGTCATTGGGGAAAATGAAACATTGCATTTTCTCTTTGACAATATTGCAAATTATGGACTTTTCCAAATCAATCATGTAAAAACCAAAGAAATTCATTTTTAGACCTTTTATTCACTAACTGTATTGAAGACTTTCATGTACAAGAATCTGTAACCCCCCTTTGGAAGAATGAAGTCTTCCATACAGCAATTGAATATTCTATTTATGTCCATAAAAACACTTTGCCCATTGACTGGGAATATGAAGAAGTCCTGGAATACAATAAAACAAACTTTGTAGAAGCCAAACGTAAACTACTTGCAATTGACTGGCAAAATTTATTTAATAATGAAGGAAATGTCGACGAATTAGTAGGAAAATTCTATACGGAAATTAACACTATAACATCTGAAACCGTACCTACTAGAAGAAGACGACGTAATAACACAGGCAATAAATACCCAGTGTGGTTCACTCCACAACTAAGAAATTTAAAAAATAGAAAACAAAAAGCCTACAAACTATACAGAAACAATACAAATGACACAAATCTTCTGAATTATCTGAATATTTCCGACCAATTTTTCGGCACTCAATTCTGCCAACGAAGAATATAATAGTAAAGTCGAATCTGAAGTCAAATCATGCCCGAAAAATTTCTTTAATTACGTAAAATCCAAATCCAAAAGTAGTAACTTCCCATCGCAAATGCAACTGGACGAAAATGTAGGCAGTAACTCAAAAGAAATTTGCAATCTTTTTTCAAAATTTTTCAAAGAAGTATACACCTCATTTTCCGAAGAAGACCGCGACCGCGACTATTTTTCATATATACCAGAATTTCCAAATGACGTCTCAGTCAATTCTTTGTCAGAAACTGAAGTACGCCAGGCATTGAAGGACTTAGACTCATCAAAAGGACCAGGACCCGACGGAATAGCACCTGCATTCCTAAAGAACCTTGCAGAAGAATTGACATTTCCACTGCATTATCTCTTCAACATGTCAATAAATACTGGAAAATTCCCACAAACATGGAAAAGTCTTTTTGGTGCCTATTTTCAAATCAGGCCCAAAATCAGACATACGTAATTATCGCGGAATTGCCCTTTTGTCTTGCATTCCAAAACTTTTCGAATCTATTATAAATGAAAAAATCTTTCAGCAAGTAAAAACCGCATCACATGTAAACAGAACGGCTTTTTTAAAGGCCGCTCTACTAGCACCAACCTTTTAGAATTTGTAAATTTTACACTGAATGCAATGCATAATCGCAATTTCGTAGAAGCAATTTACACAGACTTTAGTAAGGCATTTGACAGAATCGACATACCATTATTAATCTTCAAACTGCAGAAAATTGGAATTCAACCGAATCTTTTGGAATGGCTTAAGTCATATTTGACTAAGCGCGAACAAATTGTTCGCTTCCAAAATGTACTATCGGAATCAATTCACGTCACCTCTGGGGTTCCGCAAGGATCCCATCTAGGACCTCTTCTTTTCATCTTGTATGTAAACGACATTTCCTTCATTCTTAAAAAATTAACGTACTTGTATATGCAGACGACATGAAATTGTATATGGAAATAGGAAATGCCAACGACAGTCATGTATTCCAAAACGAAATTAATCTTTTCTACACATGGTGTAGTAAAAGCCTACTCCAATTGAATGTAAAGAAATGTAATTCCATTGCCTTCAGCAGAAAACATGAAACACCAAACATAACAGTATTATTAGGAAACCAACCAGTAGAAAAATGCAAAGTAGTACGTGATCTAGGTGTCATCCTAGACTCACAACTAACTTTGTAGAACACTATAACACAATAATAAACAAGGCAAAAAGTACATTAGGCTTTATAAAGCGCTTTGCATTCAACTTCCAGGACCCGTATACTATTAAATTACTCTATATAACGTATGTCAGGCCACTCTTGGAATACTGTAGTATCGTCTGGAATCCATACTATGCCGTACACCAAGCACGTATTGAATCTGTCCAAAAACAATTCTTACTGTACGCACTACGTAAACTTAACTGGACTGCATTTCCTCTCCCATCGTATGAAGCACGCTGCATGCTCATAAACATACAATCATTACAAGAACGTCGTAAATTTGCCATGCTCTCTTTCATCAACGACATTATTTCTCAACGCATACAGTCAGCAGCATTATTGTCAGAAATACGCAATAGTATTCATGAACCAAGCCGTACTCTTAGACATTCACCACTTTTTAGAATAACTGCATACACGACAAATTATTTAAAAAATTCGCCATTAAATCAAATGATGCGCTTTTATAATGAAAATTCACAGTACATACATTTCGACATGTCTAAACCGGAACTACGAAAAATCTGTACAATAGAAATAATATCTAGTATGTAAGAAAATTGTAAGTAGTCTACATAAGCTTGACGAATAAACAATAAACATTTACTTTTACACCCCAGAATCAAACATTTATGAATAACTTTTCAAGGGAGCGTCCATAACCAAAGCCACTAATATGGCAGACGTGTATCTAGTAGACACACCTTTCCCCCAAATATGAGCCTGATTAGTTGAAACTACGACTTGTGAGAGCCATTTTATCATTGTTCCCCGTGTCTCATTGATGACTACTCTACCCTACTTCAAAAGTTCTGACAATGTTTAGAGAAGTTATGATTAGATGATGTTTTAATTGAATTTGTATTTGCGATGCTATTTAGTAGAAAATAAAACTGCATTAATGTAAGGAAGGCATCAGCCACCTCAAGGTGGATTGAGTAACGTTTTTTTTAATTAGGCTTGAAATTGAGTTATTCTAATTTTGTTTTAGCCAACACAACGAAGAAGAAGCGAAAGTCCAAGGAGTTGGCAAAGGCAAGAAAATTGAACATCTGAGAACCAAGCAAATAAATCTACCCACCACTAGCGTGCACAGGGTGGGGCAACTTGGGGCAGTTGCCCCACCATCCTCAGAAATTCGTTCTAATATTGCCAAGGGGTATGTATGTATGTATGTATGTATGTATGTATTAGTACCGTTTTGGCAGGACTTGGCCATGACCACAGTATGTTTCAACTGAGACGGTTCGTTTAGTAACCGACTTATATCTTAAGGACCTTAGAAGATTATCATTCTCTATCCAACCATTTGTTATGATATGATTAAATAGATAATGACATTCATGTGACTTGGGCCAGGCGATCCACGACTCCCTCATCCAGTCCATAAAATATATGAAGGCCCTGGGATATTTTTTGAGAGGCGTTTGAAATATAATTATATATGATAAAAAATGAATAATCAATGTTATGAATTAAAAGATATATCAATGTATAGCTAGGCCGTTGCAAATATTTTACAAAGTTTATGTCGAAAAAAACAATGAAATATCGCAATAATATAAAAACTCAACAAGTTGTTTCGAAGCTCTCATCCTTTTATTTTGGAAAATGCTAAGAATTTAAAAAAATAATGTTATACAAATTAATAATAATAATAATGTTCTAAAATTGCCAAGGGGGTGTCCATAAACGACGAAATTTTCAAAACGCTCATATTGTTGCCCCACCTTCCTTGAGGATCTGGGCACGCTAGTGCTACCCACCCAAACAACTGCTCGAATAAATATTGCCAATTTATTACTAATCTTCGAAATCCGTGTTTCGTTCTTAAACTGTTTTTAAAGTTGCTGTCCCTATTCAGACCGTAGTCCCAATTCACCACAGTTGGCGGTACTTATAGTTTTAAACTGGAAAATATGATTATAAAATTTAGTTTTTTCGAAATTGCCGAATTAGCGGAGCTCTACTGTAATCGTTTGTTTACAGTGAATTATACCACCAGTTATACCACTTCAAGGTACACTGTGAAGTCAGAACAGTGAGAAGTGAAAAAATCGTGGGGGCCTTTTGAAACACGTCGCCATCTTGTTTTCTCTCCAAGTTACACTTCTATTCTATGATAAAGTTGAATTTAGAAGCTAAAATTGTAAAAAAAATTGCTCTGGGTTCGTACAACAATACAGCTTTACAAACATAGCCGTACCTCTTTAGAATGGATTACCTTGCTCTCACCCGACGAAATATTTCGGGATACCCCGCAAAATGTCGGAAAGAGCACTTCTTTCCCGGTGCCAAATATCAGACATACCGATTTTTTGTATCTTTGAGGTCTCGAAAAAATACACCGTGACGGCGTCCTATCTCGCCCTGCGAAATGAAGTCGATAAAGTAGGTAGTCGGTTTCGATGGAGAAAAATTAGAAAACGTGGTCTAAAAATAGCGGTCAACAGATATGACAGTTGTTGGTTAGCAGAGTGGCAGGTTTGTCCGGATTTATCCCGGAGTAAAACGCGGAGTTACTCTGAAAGTCTAAACAAAACTGGAGATCTTTATTGAATGCGTGCAAACGAAACGGGTGATGAAAATGCATTGATTGTTGTTGTTCCACAGCTTTGACAGATGCGCGCGGTGGGCACGAAAGGGACTCAATCAATCCGAATTCTGAAACGGAATCTAATTAGAATCGTATACAAATTCCGTTTCAAACGCAACAACCGGTTCCGTGTTTGAACCGGTTGTTGCGTTTGAAATGGAATTTGTATACGATTCTAATTAGATTCCGTTTCAGAATTCGGATTGATTTGACTGGGGAGTCGGCCGATTAGATCGCCTCAATGGTGTCAACAGGTTTTGTCCATTTAGAAAAGTGGCCATCCATAAACCACGGAAACCCCAAATCTATTTTGTATGGAGCGTGGACAATCGTGATTGTCCTAGTTAGCATTATCTAAAAATATATTTTTTTTTTCAGTTCCAGTGTTGTGGTGCCGAAGGACCGAATGACTGGCAAAGTAGTGTATATAACAATGCTGACCGTTCGTCTTTGGTTGATATCGCGATTTCAAAATTAAATATTGCATATAAAGTTCCTGAAAGTTGCTGCCATGAAGGAATTTCTGTTGATGACTGCAATACTGTTCGCAATATAGGAATGTTAACGTCAATTGCAAAACCGGTTGTATACACAAGCGTAAGTATTTAAATTTTTAGTATTAAATTATTGTAGTTTTAGAAACACTGCCAAAAATCCACACGTTTCGTTCAAGTAGACGTAACACATGATTTGCAAGTTGTATAAAATAAAATAGTTTACGTGATTTCCACATCAAATCAAAACATGTTACACTTGAAAGTATAGAGTCCAAGAGTGTGCCACTCAAGGTTTTGGGCACGGTTCTGGCTCGGCGACAGAACTTTTGGCCCCGAACCAACTTTATTGAAAATATGGGTAATCTCTTTTAAGTGTGTACACATTTTGACGTTTAGAACGTCATCCAAGCAGCCAAAGAAAATTTTGTTGTTGTTATTATTTTTTGTCGAACAGGCTTTTAATTCGCTTTGTGGCCAAGAAACACCGGCTGGTCTAAACAACGCGCCGGACTCGAACAACCCGCAGCGGCCGGAGTCCAAGAAACAGCACGCAACCTGATCGACGACAATCACAATCTGGAATCTGCGTTGCGATTCTTCTCTTCGGTGTCGGGTATCTTCGGCAACCAGCAGAATCAGCATCTGCAGCTTATTAAACAAATGTTGGTCAAATATCTTGACCCATCGTCCGTTCCGAAGGTGCTCTTCCAGGTTGCTTGTACCGTCGGAGCGTTCATTCTGTTGCACGATAAGGACGAAGGGTGATGATAATCACGGCCGAAAGTATCGACGAGGTGATGATTTTACTGTCGGATAATGTTCTGAGATGTTCCGGAAGCGGACGTAAAAGAACGTGGCTTCTTTGGTTCCGCTGGTGTTACAGATGATGATCGACCTGGAGGACGACGAGGAGTGATCCGTGTTGGACGAGACTGCCGATGATAACACCAGCGACAAAAATGTGATTGCCGAGTCGGCGTGAGTCTTGTCGGAAAGGCCATTCTGCCGCACATTATCGCAAACATTACAAACATGTTGAACTGGAAGTAACGGCAACCGCTCTGTTAGTCGTCTCGGCCGCTGGCTAAGGTTGCCACAAGCAGATGGAAAGCATGCTGACGAACATCATGCAGGGCGTGCTCAAGTAGTTGATGGGTCATTTGACAGTTCATTGGTCAAATGGCCACCGACTTAGCATCGGTCTTCGAGAAGAAGGCCTGGGCTAACCGGCAGTGGGGACTCTGCATACTCAACGAATTTTAGTTTTCCATTTCAGCGAAGCCTGTTAATAAACGATTGTCAGTACGGTTAAATTGAACTAGGTTAAGCCCATTAAGATGATGAAAACGACATCCTCTCACCGAAGGTTTGATGTCGGAAAAGAAAAAGGAAGCATAGGAGTCGGAACATCGGAACTTATGACGACTTGCCGGATTTCTCACATAACGTGAACCCAACCCATCTCCGTTCCCAGCTTGGTTCCGAATCTACATCAGGCTACCGGAGTAGCTCCACCGATTGCGGCTGCAACTTCTGCAGCGTTTTAAATTTATTTCGAGTACATTTACAAATTTTCGTATTGGTTACTCATTACATAACTTAGTAACAATGGTTCGTTTCCTCGTGAACGTTTACTGATCAAACTCGAGGTCACTCTTGGCATGGTAGAACACTTGTCGCGATGGATCTGCAAGGTACTTGGCCGCAGGCGTGTGGCGGAAGAACTGTAGTTGCCGCCGTCGTCACTGTTGGCATTTGAGCACTCGAGCAGGTAACCCACGTTACAATCAGCACCTAGAAGTCGCGCAAGACCGTTGTGATTATACCACTTCAATTCTCCGTTCCTTCGCTGACGATCAGCCCGCAACACTTGCTCGCACCACAGTGGCAAATCTTCTTCTGGTCGCCGAACGTCTCAAAGTTGTAGTTGAAGGTGAGCTCTTAGCCCTGGTGGAGAAAAGAGAGTTAGTTGTAGTAAGTGTTTTTACCGGAATTTCGAAAAACTTACTGCTTTGAGGTCCTTGAGGGCAAACAGCCCTACGGATTGGCTTCCGCCGACCTTCCACAGCAACGTCTCGCAGTTGGACTCGAGTAGTTGATGAACCTGGCCAAGTTGCCCTTGGGCCCCGCGTCGATCGTCTGCTCCGAGTCCACCGTCAGGAAGTAGTAATTTTCGTCCTTTTGATTTATCCGCCGCGGCAACTCCTCGTTGTTGATCACTTCTCGTACTCGATCACGCGACGCGCGACCTGACCCTAGCGCTTGATGGGTATCCGTTTGGCTGCCAGTGCCTAGTACCGCTTCCGTTTGAAGCACTGGTTCTGGCAACTTTCGCTAGCTGGACAAGTCTTCGGATTGCACTCCACGAGCAGCGCCCGGTTGATGCAGTTCGAGTTTAGCCCGCAAGGGTCCTTGTCCGACTATTTGTACTCACCGATCTAGTCCTCCTGTCGAAATAAAATAGATTTAACAATTGATACGGAAGACCATTCCCTCGAAAAACTCACCCCGCGCATTGGCTCAAATCGTCCTGGGTCGATTCTTCATTGTACCGCTCCATCATGTCCGACTGCTTCCGGCCGCCACGATGTCCGAGTCGATTGCCTCCGGTTGATCCATCCAAAATCGTGCGTGCTGTAGAAGCGCACGCAAATGTCCTTTTGCTTGTGTTGCCGCCGGAATACCACGTCCGGGTCCGCTGGCAGGGCTATCGTGAGCGCGGGCCAGAACTTGAACGCGGAGATGGAGGTGGAGATGAGACTCCGCTCTTATCGCACCGTTGACGTTGATTGAGCACTGCTCGAGTGAGTGCTTGGGGCAGATCATGATCGACGTGGTCAGTAGCTGGAATCCGGCGGGGATGCACTTGACATCGGGTACGAAGAAGGACATCGAATGCACCGGACGAGGGAGCCCCGTGTGGCGGTCGAGTTGGTACGAGGATCTTCCGTGACGCAGGAGTGACACATGTGGTATGGCAAAGGAACAACCGGAACAACCGTTGAGTGGTCATCAGAATCGGATTGTTCGACTGCTTGACCGGACCACTTTTATTGATGCTGTTAAAAACCGCGTGCAACTTTTCGCAGGAAGAAAAAACGGGTTGACTTTGTTTGGATTTTTTTGCTTGACAGTGACAGCTGTTGTGCAGTGCACGCTAAATTTATTTCCAAAAATCGGCTACTTTTCAATCAAAGTTCCAGACACGGTTCCAGCGCGGTGCTGGCTCCGACCAGCTCGGTGCTGGCTCTGAGCTCGAGGTTCCAGCACCGGCAGAACCGAAGTGTCACCCCCCTAGATAGAGTCCCATAGTTTATTCTCACCTCACTTGAATATTAAGGGCCAATTTATTTAACTCCATGTTTTTGAAATATGCGGCAAATTTTAGAGAATTTCTCTTTATACCCAATTCTTTATGTAAACTAATGTCAAAAAGATACACAATGACTTTTATATCCCGCCGTTTGACTTGTGGGTTGGAGTCATCCCGCCAAACAAATCCTAGTAAACTGGGGTTGCGATGGCCAAAAAAATACTTGTCAAATATTTTCTGTTTTTGTGTTGAACTACACGGTTCTCACCCCGGCGAACAAACTTTAGATTAATCTTTTCAGCGTCAAGGCCGCTGTTTGTGATGTCCAGGTCATCCCGGCATGTGGCAGCTCCACGAGGCACGAGAACAGATCGCCCACTATCCGGAATAGTTATTGGCGTAACCTAGGGCTTAACTCACTATGGATGCCGTTCGTGTAAGGCATGTGTGGTAGCCGATTGTGACGAGTCTGGCCACGAAGATAAAAAAATCGAGAAATCTAATTTCCTAGCTTTTAATGTAGATCTGCATTGTCTGTTTGTTGTTTTTCATCTGTTATGACATGACATCAGAAACGAACCAAGAAAACCCGTGCCATGTTCAAGAACCTGACAGTAGAATCATGAAAAAATCCTTCGTCGAAGAGGAGTCTGCGATCAGCAGAGAAGCGAGTCAGACGTGCGTCCCTCACAAACCAAAAAAAGTTCTTAAAAAGTGCTAAAATGCCTCACGGCAAGAAAAAGAGGCGGTCCTCACCAGCAGGATCGGCAGATTTGAAGAAGCTAAAGAATGCCGAAGCGCTACCTGCAAAGCCAGGCAGTTTGAGCAAGGACGCTCGAATTTCGTCTGGAAACCAGTTCGCTACCCTTCCTGTAGACGTGAGCGAGAAGGAAGAATTTGAACGACGGGAAAAGTTGCCACCCATTTTTGTGAAAACATCGTCATCGGATTCGGTGCGAAAGTGGCTGACCGGGTTTATCGAATCTGGTGCTTTACGAGCTTCCATTCGCTTGTGTGCTGATGGACTCAAAATTCTGTTACCTGCCAGAAAGGATTACAACTACGTTCGGGATTTCCTGAACAACACAAAGATTGAATACTACAGCCATGACGATCCAGGTAAACGCCCCATGAAACAGGTCCTCCGTGGCCTGTACGACATGGATGTGAGTGTGCTGAAAGAAGAGCTCAAAACTCTTAAGTTGAACGTGATCGAAGTCTTCAAGATGACGAGACACAACAAGGACATCAAGTATCGGGATCAACTGTACCTGGTTCATCTCGAGAGAGGATCGACAACGCCGTCTGAGCTGAAAGCAGTTCGGGCAATTTTCAACATCATCGTGACTTGGGGACGTTATCGTCCAGTGCACCGTGACGTGACACAGTGTTCGAACTGTTTGCAGTTTGGACATGGTGGAAGGAACTGTTTCATCAAGAGTCGTTGTGCAACCTGCGGAGGTGAGCACAAAACTCAAGCATGCGAAACAATCAACGAGAACATCGAAGCGAAATGCTTCAATTGCGGCGGCGACCATTCGACCAAGAATCGAAGCTGCCCAAAACGAGCTGAGTTTGTAAAAATTCGGCAGCAAGCGACGACGAGGCACCAACCAAATCGTCGCAAAACACCACCAACTTTCACGGACGTGGATTTTCCTGCTTTGGCGTCACCTGGAGCGGGATCTGTTCGAGTGGTTCCAAATCTGCAGCCATTGCCGTTGTATCAGCGGCAAAAAGTTGCAGAGAATACAACACCTCCTGGTTTCAGTCAGCAACCGAGGGAATACCAACCAGCATCAACGGATGAAGGCACCCTGACTGAAAAGTCCGTCGGACGTCCGTCGTTTGTCGTCCGTGCAACCGTACGACGTCGCACGACAATGTCGTGCGACATTCGCACGAATGTCATACGTTTTTGCACCAAAATGTCGTATTTGTCGTGCGATCGATCATCGAAATTGTTCGACATTGTCGTACGACATTCGACCGACGTCGCACGGTTTTGTTATTTAGGTTGTCGTGCCTTTGTCGTGTGCTGTTTTTTCAGGTTTTTGGTTATGTTGCAGTTAAAAAATAGATGATTGTTTATTTTTAATATATTTTATTTTTCATGTAATTTGCACATTTCCCCACAGTAAAAATCAATTATTTCATTATACTTGTTGTGTCGCGGATCTTCACGTACATCTTGGTGTCGTCTTCCGGTTGGTCTTCCAGTTCTCCTCGTCGCTCGGCATCTTGGCCGGAATTTTTTGGCGTTGTCTTCCGGGTCCGGATTTTGTCAGCCATCTTTTCGAGCCGACGCCAGCGTGCGGGGCAGCATCTTGATCAAGAAGGACTATTGCTCCTCGACTAGCCGCAGATACGGCGGGGTGCGGCGCCACCGTTTATGTCCCATGGATTGATGGCCACCGGAGTACGGGACAGCGTCGGTTTACGAACTTCTGGAGCAGGTGTTTTGCGGTCGTTACAGCTTCCGTTCAACAAGCTGCGTGGAACAACACGGAGACGCTGGGTTGTTAGCAGGATCAGATTGGAATATGTTTGGTTACCTGAAAAAAGATAACGTCATTCGGCTGAATAATCATATCCAAATCATATCTAGAGTTTTGTTGTTGAAACAAAGGGAATCTCATGACAGATATCATACTCAAAAAATCTGTGAAAATTCATAAAATAATTAATTGTGGAATATTCAAAAGTTTAACTTTCAATGTAAAATTTTGAAAACAAATTAATTAAAAAAGTAGTTGATTAAACCTTATTTTATTCAGAAAATAAAGATTAAAGCAAATTTTAGACAACAAAATATTCTAACATTTTAAATTTCAAATTAAAAATCAACATTAACGCAAGTTTCATGGAGAAACCCCATCTGGACCTGTATAAATATTTTTGATTTTTTTAAATTAAAATGCATGTGTTTCTGAAGACTTGGGGTCTTCATGCTTTGAAGAAGCTAAGAACTTAAAAGACTTTAAATAATTTTAAAATGTTCGAATGTTTAAATTAATCATAAAAATTCAAAATATCTGAATAATTTAAAAATGAAATTTAATGTTTGATATTTTTGAAATTTACAAATATCAAGAATTAAAAGAATACACTCAAAACCCGATGGTTTGACACAAACTGTTGTCAAACGAAAGGGGTCACTTTTTAGTTTGACACCCATTTTACAAACGAAAAAGTGACCAACCACCGGGGCTGAGTGTAATGCAACATAAAAATTTAAGAGATTAAAAATTGTAGAACCTAAGAATCCAAAATTATTAAATTTATTTTTAGAATTTAGAGTTTTAGAACTTTAAAATTCTGAAACACTCAAATTCTTAATTTCTATAAATCTTTAATTCTAAAATTTTAAGATCACAAAATTCTAAAATTAAAAAAAATATTCCTAAAATTCTAAAAAAATCTAAAAATTCTAAAAAAATCTAAAAAATTCTAAAATATTAGAATTTTAGAATTTTAGAATTTTAGAATTTTAGAATTTTAGAATTTTAGAATTTTAGAATTTTAGAATTTTAGAATTTTAGAATTTTAGAATTTTAGAATTTTAGAATTTTAGAATTTTAGAATTTTAAATTTTAAATTTTATAATTTTAGAATTTTAGAATTTTAGAATTTTAGAATTTTAGAATTTTAGAATTTTAGAATTTTAGAATTTTAGAATTTTAGAATTTTAGAATTTTAGAATTTTAGAATTTTAGAATTTTAGAATTTTAGAATTTTAGAATTTTAGAATTTTAGAATTTTAGAATTTTAGAATTTTAGAATTTTAGAATTTTAGAATTTTATAATTTTATAATTTTAGAATTTTAGAATTTTAGAATTTTAGAATTTTAGAATTTTAGAATTTTAGAATTTTAGAATTTTAGAATTTTAGAATTTTAGAATTTTAAAATTTTAGAATTATTTTAGAATTATTTTAGAATTTTATTCTAAGTGTTTGAAATAAAAAAAGATATTTCTTTTACCTTTTTGTAATCTGCATTTTTTCAATTTGTTATAATTTTATTATAAATATTTTTTTCATTTAAAAAAATATTTTTGTAAACCTTTTAAAAATAATTAATTTTTTTGTAATCGCTTTGTTTTCAACCTTTTTTATTTAAATTAATTTTATTTTTTCGGTAAAAAAATATAAAAAAAACTGTAAAATATTAGAGAATTCAGGATGTTGGTAGTTTTTAAATATTGCAACTCATCATCAAGATGTTCCTGGCGGAGCACTTACACCATTCCAAAAATCCGTTTTTTCAATGTTAACTACTTTTTAGGTAATAAAAACAGTATAAAAAGTTCTGGGCCTTAAAGGGTTAAATCAGAGATATTAAAAATTTCCGTAAGGAGTTAATTTTTGATTAGTCAAATGTTAGAGTTTTTTATTATACAATTCTGAAGTCCAATAATCATAACACCCAATATTAGCCCTCATACTTCCGGTCTTCCAAGCTCACTCCCGATACTTTAAAATGCGCCTCTTCCATCATTTCAATGACTTGAAGCAACAGTTCTATTGATTAAAAATCCGGTGGATCAGAAACACCGCCACGAGATGATTATTTTGTACCCCTTTTTCTCTTACCTTGGGTAGAAATTTTGACATTCGGTGATTCATCCTCCTCCTCCTTTGGAATGAACCATATCCTCCATAAGCTCGGTTCCTCCCGGTCCTGTCTTCCGCCACGAAGACCTGGCCCGCCGGATTCATGCGTCGCGTCCTTCTCCTCCACCGCCACGAAGACAGAATTCTGAATATCTGGAACATAAGAAACTATAATTTGGCCACTTGCCCACTCCGGCCGGAACTTTCCGACAGAAAAAGAAGCACAACTTACCGGTCAAAATCCTTCCGAAGCCCAACATCAACAATAACTGGTTCGATTCGGTTGCATTCAAGTCCAAACAAGACAAACTGAAGAGAACTGTCAAACTGTTTGCGTCGACGAAAATCGTGACGTCGAATTGAAGGGAAATCGATGGAAAAAACATTGTCGGGCATGTCGAGTGTTTGTCGTACGTTTGTCGTCCTTTCGACCAATCGATATCGAAACGGTAAAACCAAAACCGCGCGACAGCTTGTACGACGTGCGACATTTTTCAAACAGGGCAGCAGTGACCTGTTTTCACAAAGAACTTCTGAACATTTTCATCGAGATGACAACAACACTGCGTGGTTGCAAAACTCGTGCGGAACAAGTAAGAACGCTTGGAGGATTTATCTTAAAAAACAGTTCGTAGTTTACTCGTTCTAATGATATTGAATATTTCAATGAATTTACTTTTTAGTTTTAAGTTAGGATTAGTTGTTAAAGTGATTTTTTTCTTTTTACCCAAATGTATTCGATTCAATGCAAAAATGTAAAACAATTTGAAGTAAATAAATGAATGTGAACAGTTAATAAGAAAACGAAAAATATAACAAAGATGAAGAGCATGTAGCCATACCACTTAGAATGTAAATGAAATGTAATTATTATAAGAAAGTTCAATAAAGACATATTCAATTTCAAAAAAACTTCGTCGAAGAAGAAAAATCCAGGAAGGTGCTGTGTCCTATCCCTCGCCTAGACCAGACCAAAATCCATGATTAAACTGACAGACCAAATCTGTCAGACCAAGACTGTCAGACCAAAGAGCAAAAAGTAAACAATCTTGGTCTTCGACGTAGGTGCACACAAATCAAGAAAATAAAATTCGAAAAAGAATTTTATTTTTCCCATTCAATGACTGGGTTTGGACTGCAAAATTGAATGTACGTCAGAAAATGATTAAACAGTGCGGCGTCCTGTACACCGACAATTAAATAAGCAGTTAAAAGCCTTATTCTTCCATTTTAATTTTTGATTGCGTATTCGGTTTACACCTGAAAAATCTTGAAATTATTTATACGGATTTGTGATTCCTCTCTTTCATCATTCCCTTGGAAAAATCAGCATTCCATTATTTGAAACATATGTTTAGGTCTAAATCTCATTTTTTTCAACTGACTGAATGCATCCAGTCCTGATCGCTAAACCTGAATTTTTCAGTCATAATTTAAACAGTAAGCTTGATTTAATTTATTTTCGGATCTAATTGGAAATTATTAAATGGATTAATTGCAATTTAAATTAAATTGTAAACGTGACATTGATATGTTATCTTCGGTCGAAGAAATGATAATCCGCATGCACGGGCAACTTTCGAATCTGGCGTCCGCCATCTGGCCATTATTCCAGATTTACTGGTCCAGCATAGCTTGCGTTTGATTCCGTTCCGATAGAAGACTTGTTGTAGTCCTGTCCAACGGTGGTCATCTCCTGCTTCAAGGGCAGTTTCTCAACGAAAGGTTCGCTCGTTTCGGCCTACCAGGTTCGTTATCCTGCGCAAAACCTTGTTCCGGCTGGTGGACGATCTGCCTTATTCAACTTCCTGGGCCTATCACATGCCGGGATGACCTGGACATCACAAACAGCGACCTTGACGCTGAAAAAAACAGGATTAATCTAAACTTTTTCGCCGGAGTGAGAACCGTGTAGTTCAACACAAAAACAGAAAATATTTGAAAAGTATTTTTGACCATCGCAACCCCAGTTTACTAGGATTTGTTTGGCGGGATGATCCCAACTCACAAGTCAAACGGCGGGATATAAAAGTCATTGTTTATGTTTTTGACATTAGTTTACATGAAGAATTACGGTCACATTTTGTAACCTCCTGGTTACACATCACTGGTTAGATCAAAGTGAGGAAGAAAATAACTAAAACGAATTTGCCCGCCTTTTCCCAGTTAACTCAATCGGAATTCTGAAACGGAATTCAATTCGAATCGTTTACGTATTCCGTTTCAAACGCAACAACCGATTCCGTGTAAGTACCGCCCAGTCAAATCAATCCGAATTCTGAAACAGAATCTAATTAGAATCGTATACAAATTCCGTTTCAAACGCAACAACCGGTTCAAACACGGAACCGGTTGTTGCGTTTGAAACGGAATTTGTATACGATTCTAATTAGATTCCGTTTCAGAATTCGGATTGATTTGACTGGGCGGTTGTTGCGTTTCAGAATTCCGATTGAGTTGACAGGATTCTCACAAACAATCCGAATTCTGAAACAGAATCTAATTAGAATCGTATACAAATTCCATTTCAAACGCAACAACCGGTTCGAACACGGAACATTCTCGCGTGACAGTTCCACGTAAACAGGAGAGGAGGCAAAATTTGCACCATGTTGCCACATTTCATGCGAACTATTTAAGCCAACAGATAGCCTCAGAAAAATTCAGTGCCTTACGAGGTTTCGACAAAAGCGGATCCACGGTGGTAATTTTATTGCTCACACACACACACGCACACATTGAAAGACACAGTTTGTGCACTAAATTGGGAGGAATTCTGTTCTTATGAAGATTGTAAGGACGGTCACCGGACCAGAATGATTTGGGGCAATGGGCTTGGGACCACATTTATAGGATATTGGCCACACCCGGAGTGGCCGGTGCCCTCAGGAAGGTTCTACGGGGGACATTATTCGAACCATACGAAATGGGGTAATATGGGTATCAAAATTCATGATTTTTAAACTTGTAATGAAAATGGCCATTTTGACCGGATTGGCCACACCCGGAGTGGTCAGTGCCCTCGGAAAGGTTCTACCGGGGGACATTAATCGAACCATACGACTTGGGGCAATATGGGTATCAAAATTCATGGTTATTGAAACTGGTAATGGAAATGGGCATTTTGACTAGATTGGCCACACCCGGAGTGGCCAGTGCCCTCGGAAAGGTTCTACCGGGGGGACATTAATCGAACCATACGACTTGGGGTAATATGGGTATCAAAATTCATGGTTTTTGAAACTGATAATGAAAATGGCCATTTTGACTGGATTGGCCACACCCGAGTGGCCAGTGCCCTCGGGAAGGTTCTACCGGGGGGACATTAATCGAACCATACGACTTGGGGCAATATGGGTATCAAAATTCATAGTTATTGAAACTGATAATAAAAATGGCCATTTTGACTGGATTGGCCACACCCGGAGTGGCCAGTGCCCTCGGGAAGGTTCTACCGGGGGGACATTAATCGAACCATACGACTTGGGGTAATATGGGTATCAAAATTCATGTTGTTTTAAACTTGTAATGAAAATGGCCATTTTGACCGGATTGGCCACACCGGAGTGGTCAGTGCCCTCGGAAAGGTTCTACCGGGGGACATTAACGACACACCAAGTTGGAGCCCCATGGGGAAAATTTCTTTTTGCGTTTGCGTCGCCAAAAATCAGGAACAAAAATTTTGGCAAAATGAATACATTCACGCTGTTGTGCACATTCCAATCTACATTGTGGTGAAATTTGGAGTGATTTGGTGCCTTTTGTGAAAACTGGACTAATTTCCGTGAAAAAGTCCGAAAAACTGAAAATCTATGTTTTTGCTTTCGCTCGTCATATCTCCGTTATTTTTCGATAAAAGCCTAGTAAGATTACATTTAGCTTGTAGCTGACATTCTGAGGAAAACGATGATGTAATAACATTGATACTTTTCTTGTAAATTTTGAAAGTTGGACCTCAGACAAGCTGAAAGTTTTGAAAATTTGGTTGGTTTCCACGTGTCGCGACGCAGCACCAAGCATCTCTGCTGGCCATCGCATGCACGAAAGGAAGGAGAAAGTGCAAGAATTGGTAAAACTCCGTTCAATCAGAATTGCCTTGATAACGTGTGAGAATTAGGTGAATTTGCAGGCGGCAAACAAGCGGGTGGTGTTTTCGCTAAATAGTCTGTTATCCGAATTGATTTTGGTGATCAATGTGGTTCGGGTATTTCGATATGAGGACAATTTTTGAATCGGTCGTGATGCCATATTGCAGAAGAGCCAGCAATGTTTTTTTCGCAGATTAGCAGCAATATTGATACAGAGTTTTATAAAGATGAAAAGTGACATGAGGATTTATAGACCTAGTGAATATTTCGACCACGGGTATGTTTTATCGATATGGGTTCATCTAATTGAGAGAAATAAATAATGGTTTATTGACATAGGACTATTTTAATGCCAATATAGACTAATGTATAATTGTAAGTATTTTTTGACATGAAACAACGCCTAACTTTATCATTTTCTTATACAACATGCCTTATATTACTTATGCCATTACTTATGGCCAAGGCCTCCGGGGACCATGGGACCGGTTCCAAGTGGCCATCGGATGACCCAATGTTGGTACATGGGTGCAATCGTCAAATATGTCAAGCGGCATGTCAAAACGCTTGAAAATGGTTTTATAAATTCAATGAAAATGTCAGAAACTCAGCAGCTGGTCGTTTGGCCACTTTGGCCAGTTCCGGTGCATCCGGAATTCCGGTCCAAGTCGAAGATTTTTTCCAAATGTTCAAATATGTCATGCGGTATGTCAAAAAGCTTGGAAATTGTTTTATAAATTCAATGAAAATGTCAGAAACTTAGTAGCTGGTCATCTGGCCACATTGGCCAGTTCCGGTGAATCCGGAATTCCGGTCCAAGTCGAAGATTTTTTCCAAATGTTCAAATATGTCATGCCGTTTGTCAAAAAGCTTGGAAATGGTTTTATAAATTCAATGAAAATGTCAGAAACTCAGCAGCTGGTCATCTGGCCAGTTTGGCCAGTTCCGGTGAATCCGGAATTCCGGTCCAAGTCGAAGATTTTTTCCAAATGTTCAAATATGTCATGCGGTATGTCAAAAGCTTGGAAATGGTTTTATAAATTCAATGAAAATGTCAGAAACTTAGTTGCTGGTCATCTGGCCACATTGGCCAGTTCCGGTGAATCCGGAATTCCGGTCCAAGTCGAAGATTTTTTCCAAATGTTCAAATATGTCATGCGGTATGTTTAAAAGCTTGGAAATGGTTTTATAAATTCAATGAAAATGTCAGAAACCCAGTAGCTAGTTATCTGGCCACATTGGCCAGTTCCGATGAATCCGGAATTCCGGTCCAAGTCTAAGTTTTTTCCAAATGTTCAAATATGTCATGCGGTATGTCAAAAGCTTGGAAATGGTTTTATAAAATCAATGAAAATGTCAGAAACTCAGCAGCTGGTCGTTTGGCCACTTTGGCCAGTTCCGGTGCATCCGGAATTCCGGTCCAAGTCGAAGATTTTTCCAAATGTTCAAATATGTCATGCGGTATGTCAAAAGCTTGGAAATGGTTTTATAAATTCAATGAAAATGTCAGAAACTTAGTAGCTGGTCATCTGGCCACATTGGCCAGTTCCGGTGAATCCGGAATTCCGGTCCAAGTCGAAGATTTTTTCCAAATGTTCAAATATGTCATGCCGTTTGTCAAAAAGCTTGGAAATGGTTTTATAAATTCAATGAAAATGTCAGAAACTCAGCAGCTGGTCATCTGGCCAGTTTGGCCAGTTCCGGTGAATCCGGAATTCCGGTCCAAGTCGAAGATTTTTTCCAAATGTTCAAATATGTCATGCGGTCTCATGTCAAAACGCTTGGAAATGGTTTTATAAATTCAATGAAAATGTCAGAAACTTAGTAGCTGGTCATCTGGCCACATTGGCCAGTTCCGGTGAATCCGGAATTCCGGTCCAAGTCGAAGATTTTTTCCAAATGTTCAAATATGTCATGCCGTTTGTCAAAAAGCTTGGAAATGGTTTTATAAATTCAATGAAAATGTCAGAAACTCAGCAGCTGGTCATCTGGCCAGTTCCGGTGAATCCGTAATTCCGGTCCAAGTCGATTTTTTTTTCCAAATGTACAAATATGTCATGCGGTATGTCAAAACGCTTGAAAATAGTTTTATAAATTCAATAAAAATGTCAGAAACTCAGAAGCTGGTCATCTGGTCAGTTTGGCCAGTTCTGGTGAATCCGGAATTCCGGTCCCAGCCGAGGATTTTTTTTTCCAAATGTTCATATATGTAAAGCGGCATGTCAAAACGCTTGAAAATTGTTTTATAAATTCAATGAAAATGTCAGAAACTCAGTAGCTGGTTATCTGGCCACTTTGGCCAGTTCCGGTGAATCCGGAATTCCGGTCCCAGCCGAGGTTTTTCCAAATGTTCATTCATGTCATGCGGTATGTCAAAAAGCTTGGAAATGGTTTTATAAATTCAATGAAAATGTCAATAACTCAGTAGCTGGTCATCTGGCCACTTTGGCCAGTTCCGGAGAATCCGAAATACCGGATTAACAATTCAAACATTTCAAATTATTTTTCATCAATCACAATTTGTAAAATATGTTGCATATAAAACAAGAAATTCAAAACTTATTTATAATTTTAAATTGACTGGTTTAATTTTATCTGTTGTCGCTTTTTGTTTTTAGACATTTTCAATGATTTTTTCTAACCTTTTTAGATCTAGACTAGTCATGTCATATAAAAAAATGTATAAAAGAAATATATTTATAAAAGACTTACTAAATTTGGATAACATTGGAATTAAAAATTTTAGTTCATTTTAAATTCAAAGCACAACAAAGAACAAACAAAATCCATTTATAATTTGTTTTAAGCTTTTTAAAAACTTTCGACCTTGTTTAGATTTGTAGATTATCACCAATTAATATAATTGAGCTAATTCTATAATTTTAAGCTTGAAAACATAACAAATATAATGAAAGCATAGATTTTATGACTGTTGAAAAAATTCCCGGGATCCCGCGAATTCCAGAGATTTCGAAAATATTTTCCCGTTTCCGGGAAATTCAAAACCAGGAAAATTGGACGCCCTAGGCATGTCAAAACGCTTGGAAATGGTTTTATTAATTCAATAAAAATGTCAGAAACTTAGTAGCTGGTCATCTGGCCATTATGGCCAGTTCCGGTGAATCCGGAATTTCGGTCCAAGCCGAGGATTTTCTAAATTTTCATATATGTCAAGTGGCATGTCAAAACGCTTGGAAAAAGTTTTTAAATTCAATGAAAATGTCAGAAACTCAGTAGCTGGTCATCTGGCCACTTTGGCCAGTTTCGGTGAATCCGGAATTCCGGTCCCAGTCGAGGATTTTTCCAAATGTTCAAATATGTAACATAACTGTCATAATGAGAAAAGTTGTTTAGATACGCATTGCGTAAAGAATTAAAAGATTATGCTTTATTTTTTTAAATAATTTATTCCTCTTGTCGATCTTGACCAAGACTGAGATCAGTGTTGCGTTCCTCACGCGCTCACGCGCTCGTGAGCGCTCACTTTTCGCTCATTCGTGAGGAGGAGCGCTGCGCGAGCTAGCTCACGTTTGCCCGCGCTCATGTTTGCTCCGATTTTTTCAACTCTCGTTTGCTCCACGCTCGCGCTCGCGCTGATATTTCGCTCACGGAGCGCTCATTTTGGACGTGTCGCTAATCATCTAACGTTTTTGAGAAAGTTTTTTTTTCAATTCTAGATGGATTTTTTGAGTCAGGTGCAGTAGGGCTGTGGAAATATGACTTTGTGAACAAATTTTATGATATATGAATTGGAATAGCTTAATTTCATCAATCATGTTTTTAAATAAATGGTTGGATTTGCAAGGGTCAAATAATTTTTTAGACATACATTCGAATGTATGAAATGAAATATTTTTTAGAATATTTTAGAATTCAAAGGCCTTATTGTAGCAGAGAGGGGCGGAAGGGTATAGACGCCTAAATAATAAGGCCTGTAAACCTTAGAAAAACTTACAAAACAATGAATTGATTCAAGAGGATTTATGCTTTGGTGAGTTCGATTCAAGGTTAAATGCTTGTTTGATTAAAATATAACTTTAAACTGTTTTTATGTACCTAATCAGCTACCATTAAAAAAGTTATTCAGTTTATTAAATTTTCAGTGATTAGAACAGCTAATCATTTTTATAAGGTTAGTCTTTATTTGGCAAACATTTTAGAAAATAGGGTAACATTTTTGAAACAGTTCTATTTTAAATATATGCCTCAAAATTCCTAAGGGTTGAAATAACCCTTTTGACTCAAATCAAATAAATTGTCAATATTTTTCACCACGAAAAGGTTGGCTCTTCTTGCAACAAGTGGATTTTATTCAACACTTTCGCAACCAAACCTGTGAAAATATTCAATTACAAGTTATATATGATTTTTTATACATAAATTGTCAATATTTTTGTACATAACAACAATACAATATGGTCCAATATGGATTTGATTTGTGAACAAACAGTGCATCTCTTCACGTCAATGAATGTTTACATTATGAAATTAGTTTTTTGTTCCTTGTTCGAAAAATGTCTAGATTTTAAATAGAACGTAAATTTCGGTTCGCTGATCAAATCCATTTCATTGTCTACTTTTGTTTGTTCGACCACTTTCTTGTTTGTTTTTGCTGCCTGTGCTGAGATAGTTCTAGAAACTTCGTTTCAAACAGGCAGATGCTTCAACAGGAAAAACAACTACCTACTTTGGCTCACCAGCTCACGTGAGCGCAAAATGCTCCGGTGAGCGTGAGCGAGCACGAGCTACCTGATAAAAACTCACGCTCCAGCTGGAGCGAGCAAGCCTTCCGTGAGCGCTCGCTCATTCGCAACCCTGACTGAGATACAAAAATTTTAAATATAAAAATGTGTGATAGTAATTCGGACAAAAATGGAAACACCTGATTTTTTGTCTTTACATTATTATGTTAAATTGTCTCTGCTTTCATTTGGACATGTTGGTTTTTAATAAAATAGTGCACTGGCCTTCGGATATGGCTT
Organism: Culex quinquefasciatus; assembly: GCF_015732765.1. Classification (NCBI taxonomy): domain Eukaryota; kingdom Metazoa; phylum Arthropoda; class Insecta; order Diptera; family Culicidae; genus Culex; species Culex quinquefasciatus. Next base: position 67,153,559 of record NC_051861.1, on the reverse strand, counting down.
TTTTTAAACATTTGTTTTCGGCTGAATTTCGCACGACTCGTATTACATGAAATAAATTAATTCAAAAGCCTTCAAAATTTCCTTTCTAAAACTGCTCAAAACATAATGGTTCCGATAATGATAATGAATGAATGAATAGTAAAAAAAACAATTTTCAATAAAATCTGTTTGTTCGCTCTAAAGGTGTACTCTACATGAAGTCAGCAGGATCTAAAAATCAGATGCTTTTACATATAATTTTCCAGCTTTGCTTCTTTTTATTATGATAAGCTTGCTAAAAATACTCAAAATTCTCAAAAATATGAAGTCCAGGTCTGGATTTTGAACAAAAAAAAAACAATAAGATTTAAAATTACAAGTAACTATCTCTAATTACAAGTAACATAAATAAACGCATTGACTGACTGTTGCTCTAGAACTCATATCTAAAATATTTTTAATTAACTCAATTGCATGAAAAAATAAAAATAACCTTTGAAAAAACAATTCTTCATTCCTCTAAAATAAAAAAAACTCAAGAAATTTTGATGAGGCTTATCAGGTATATTTCGCAAATTTCGTTATGCATGAAAATTTTGCTGAGCTACATACTTTGTCATACTTTTCCAAATGTTCAAATAAGTCAATCGGCATGTCAAAACACTTGAAAATGGTTTTATAAATTCAAGAAAAAGATAAAAAGTAGCTCAGTACTTAGTCATGAATTCATTGTTTTTTCAATTTTTCAGTAGTAGCATAACTGGCATGATGTAAAATTTTTTTTAGGTACGTATTGCGTACAGAATTAAAACATTATGCTTTAATTTATCTAAACAACTTTTCACATTATGACAGTTATGCCACCACTAAAAAATTGTAAAAAAATGAGTTCATGAAAAAATTTGTTTTACTCAAGTTGCATACCTTTATCAGTTTCTGTGGTCTCAAAAAATAAATTTGCAAGCACCCCAAAGTGTCCAATTCAAATATAAATGCAAAATTAAACGTAAACAATGTTTTCTTAAAAGTATACTTAATCAGTTTTACATTTAAAAAAATATATTTTTTTCAATCATTTTGTTGCCCCTTTACTTGGCTCAAACTTTGTGGGGGCATTCCCTATGACCAAAAAAGCTATTTTGTGTCATTGGTTTACCCATACAAGTCTCCATACAATTTTAGCTGTTGTCCTACAAAATGATGAAGACTATTCAGAAAAATTGGTACACAAAAAAAATCACTAATGATTCAAAAATTCATAACTCGGTCGAAGTTTTTTTGCCTATTCTGGAAATTTCTGAAAAGTTGGCATTTGCTGTCCCCTAAAACATAACAAAAATTAAAAAAAATGAAAAAAGTGTTTTTTTTTTTTGCAAATCAAGTTTTAGTGACGAAAGTTAAATAAAATATCACCAATTTTTTCACCCAACTCGATCAAAAAGTCCTTCAATCTTTTGAAGGACTTTTTGATTGAATTTTAATTTTCATATATCATTTTTGTAGGGACAGCTGCCAAATTTGTATGGAAAATTATTTGGACAAACACTCAAGATTGTTTTTAGGCATACCAAATGCACCAAAAAGGATAAAAAAATACAAAAAAATCGAATGACCGAAATCTCAGTGAAGTGCTCAGTAGTTAAATTTACGAAATTGCATTTTGCATCATCTCTGTATAGTTACACAAAAGTTTTTTATAAAATTGTCAATGTTTTGATATTATGACATAACCAATTTTAATTGAATTTTTCCTCCGCTTTTAAGAAATCTTCAAAACAGGAAAAAAAGATTTTTTTTTATTAACTATTCTTTTACAAAAACTCAATTTCCCAAAATCCACATTCTTGATTTTCCAGACTTTTTGACATGTTTTTTGAAACAAAACAAAACGCAAATTTTGAGCCAATAAGCATAAGCATAAGCAAAAAAGCATAAGCATAGGTGCCCACCCGCAGTTGCTACTCCGTTATTGACCAGGACCTCCAGAAGTTACATCCACGAGCCGTGGAAGATAAGTGGGAGCTATCTTTCCTCGCTTCGCAACTTCTCAAAGGCCCCTATCATGCTGATCAATACCGGCGCCGGCCACGACCAGTGGTAGAGTCACGGGGAAGTGGATGGGAATGTTAGTCCGATACTTGAGTGATAGAGACCGCCCAATCGACTGCATCTCCGACAAAGTATCACATGAGTTTTGAGGGGTTAGTAGATGGGTATGAGGTCAGGATTCACGAGTGGCAGTGATGTGACCATGAGCATTTTGTTTCTCGGTTGAAAATTTTAAATCTTAGGCAGCCGGCTGCGGAGAGATAGGTAATTGATTATTTAAAAGTTTTTATCGAACGCGTGCCAGCCGAGCAGTAGTGCTATAAGCTGGACTTATCAGTATATTTTTACCGTTTTTACAATTTAGATAACGCGAGCAAATTTCAAAAATAGTAAATAAATGACGCTTTACTCTTCATAAAATCGATCGATGCCAGTTGGAATAAATTTTACGACCATTTACGATGAAAATTATCGCGAAAAAACAGGACTGCGCGTCCCCAGAAGCACTGCACTTATGATGTCAATAAGTTATAATAACCAATCACCCCATGCACACAAACAGCGACATAAAAGAAATGAAAATGAGCATGCAAAAACAAGACAGCGCGTCCGCGTGTTCAGCGCACTAATCAACGCAAATTTTGAGCCAATAGGTAAAAAAAAAAATATGTATGCAATTTCGATTTTCACTAGTTTTTCAAAAAATCATTATTGGACGGCAAAATGTTTTGCAAACTTCTCTATGGCTCAAAAGTTGTGGATTTTGGCCCTAAAGTATATCCAAAATTCTCGAAAATAAAAAAAATACGGATTTTGGGAAATTGAAATTCGGGGAAAAAAAATAATTAAAAAAAAATCGGAAAAAGTTTTTTCCCGCGTACCAGTTTTTCAGAATAGTCCTCATCAATATCAATAACTGTGCCAAATTGCTCAGAAAATTCCTTCAAAGCTTCAGATTTTCAAATATTCACGTACAATTTTTGTATGGCAAGCTGCCAAAATTGTATGAAGACTTGTACAGGCAAAATGACAAAAAGATTTACTTACTTTACCAATTTAACAACGAAAAATGAAGTTGAAAAATTTTGCGATCAATATTTCGATATTTTGAAAAAAATCACTAATGATTCAAAATGTATAACTCGGTCGAAGTTTTTGCCTATTCTGGAAATTTCTGAAAAGTTGGCATTTGCTGTCCCCTAAAACATAACAAAAAATAAAAAAATGAAAGAAGTGTTTTTTTGCAAATCAAGTTTTAGTGACAAAAAGTTTAATAAAATATCACCAATTTTTTTACCCAAAAAGATTGAAGGACTTTTTGATCGAGATTTTTGAATTTTCATATATCATTTTTGTAGGGACAGCTGCCAAATTTGTATGGAAAGTTATATGGACAAACTCACTCAAGATTGTTTTTTTAGGCAAAAAAGTTTCAGTCGGATTAAAAAATACAAAAAAAAAATCGAATGACCGAAATCTCAGCGAAGTGCTCAGTAGATAAAATTACGAAATTGCATTTTGTATCATCTCTGTATAGTTACACAAACAGTTTTTTATAAAATTGTTCAATGTTTTGATATTATGACATAACCAATTTTAATTGAATTTTTCCTTCGCTTTTAAAAATCTTCAAAACAGGAAAAAGAAGAAAAAGATCAAAAACTAGATATTTTTAAGGAAAAAATAATTAACAATGGGGTTTGTTTGTGTGTTTGAATCGAGTACCGAGATGATATTGAATTTTCTAAAATAAGTATAATAAATAATAAACTGTGCATTTCTTCTTGTAAAAAATGTGAATACCAATCAGAAAATGACTTTTATATATTAAATTACGCTTTTATCACTTTTTAAATATTTTGAATATTTTTAACATTATCATAACTGTAACTGTGCGTTTCTTTTTCATGCTTTTTGACTTTATTTTTTCCAACCATTCAAAAAATTCAATAAACTTTTTTCATTTAAAATAAATTTAGAAATGATCAAAGTATGTTTGGTAGGTTCCAAAAGCCTAAGGAACCAGTCAGAGGGTGGCCTCATACGAGCAATTTCTAGTATGGCAATATGGGTGTCAAAGTTTAAGATTTTCAAAATCATGCTCAAAATTCAATTTTCTAGTTCAAAAATTGCAATTTTCACAGGGACCAAATCCAAAACACCAAATTTTACGGAATTTAACATGAAATAAACTAGAAAATCTACTGTAAATATAACAGGGAGATTTTTTTTACTTAATTTTATATTGTTTATTGTTCACCGTCTTCGACCGGAGTCGCACAGACTGATTATTCACTGAATTTTTGTTATTCATCTATCATTTATTTATTTTTCACTGTTAATTTTGGAAACTCTAAAGTGGTAAAACCGGTCCAAAAATTTTACTGAGCTTTATTTGTATCAATAAACTGTGATACACATTTTGTTTGGGTTAAAAAATATTTTTGTATTTTTTTTACAAAATTTACCATACTTTGGAATTTCGAGATACCTGAAGCCGGTTCCAAAGCGGCAAGATTGATCCAAAAATGGTTCTGAGGATCAAGAATGAACTTTATTTGGAAAATCATGTACTTTGACTCCTATTTTGCCTGGTCAAAAATAACTGTAATAAAAACAATTTTAATATTTTCGAAATTTACCGTATTCCGGGATCCATCGCGGTATCTGGAACTTGTCCCAATGTGGCCAATTGTCAAAAAAAATGTTTCTGGGGATCATGAATGAGCTTGATTTGGAAAATCATGTACTTTGATACCCATATTGTTTGATCAAACATAATTCTTTGGTTTTACGAAATTGCTCCGGAATTTACCGAAGTACCTGGAACCGGTTCCAACGTGGCCAATTGGGTCTAAAAATGGTTTTGTGAATCATGAGTGAGCTTTATTTGGAAAATTATGTACTTTGATACCCATATAGCACGATCAAAAATAATTCTTGATTTTTTTACGAAATTGACCGTGATCCAACATCCACCGCGGTACCTGGAACCGGTCCCAAATTGGCCATTTCGGTCAAAAAATGGTTCTGCAGATCATGGGAGAGCTTGATTTGGAAAACCATGTACGTTGACACCTATTTTGCCTGGTAAAAAAATAACTCTGTAATATTTTCGAAATTGACCGTAATCCGGAATCCACCGCCGTACCTGGAACCGGTCCCAATGTGGGCATATTGGCCCAAAACGGTTCTGGGGATCATAAATATACTTAGAAATTAAATAAAAACAACCGAATACGGAGCTTTGAATCTAACTCAAAAATGGTTTTACAAGTGTGCAGTGGCAGATCTAAAATTATTTTTTTCTTTGTTGATGTTTTCGCTCCACTTCTCCCACTTGTTTCGTGCAAGGAGGACTTAGCCGTTTTTTCGGCGCGGGTTCCCAACTGAATGTGCTCTTAAGGTTTGCTTTTGGATAAACGCTTTTTTCAGAAATCTAAAAAAAAATCGTGCACGGCGAGGACTCGTCCCAGGAAAAAGTCCCAGCCCATTCTCGATCGAAAGCTCGACAAGTCGTCAAGTCGAAGCTTCAACGCCAGCGCTTTTACGCTTGCGCGTTTTACGCTGCGCGTGAAAGTGTTCTTTCTGACTTCTCATAATAGATCGACAAAGTGCAATAGCGATACATATTTTTTTTAAGTTAATCATAGACAAACAATAAAGACTGAGTACCATTTTTTGTAATAATTTCAATCCAATATGTTTTTCTTAATTAAATTTAAATATCTTGCGACAAATAATGTACCTCTGAAAGTAAAAAATATTGCATTTGATGTTCAGCCTAAAAAGATTCGAAGCTTAAGTCATGATTTTGTTTTAGAAACCAAAGCTGATATTGATTCAGCCTTGGAATCTTTAACTAATGCAATTTTGGATGCTAGGAATATTGCTATTCCTAAAGTCCAAGTCAAATTTGATTCTCCCATTATTGATGACGATCTTCAGCTTCTGATTCGTCTGAAAAATGTTCGCCGAAGACAGTATCAACGTTCTCGTGATCCTGCACTGAAGCGAATTCAAAAAGATTTGCAAAAGGTTATTGACCACAGATTCACTCTCCTGCGAAATGAAAAGTTCGCAAGAGATGTCGAACAAATTAAACCTTATTCCAAACCTTTTTGGAAACTCTCAAAGGTTCTTAAGAAACCTCAAAAACCCATCCCTTCTTTAAAAGATGGTGATAATATTCTATTAACTAATGGGGAAAAAGCTCAAAAACTTGCTCAGCAGTTTGAGAGTGCTCATAATTTCAACTTGAATGTTTTGAGTCCTATTGAAAATCAAATTTCAATAGAATTTCAGAATATTGTTGAACAAGAATTTTCATCAGATGAAGTTTTTAATACGGATCTGAATGAAATAAAATCTATTATCAAAAAATTAAAAATATGAAAGCCCCTGGTGAGGATGGCATTTTTACATTTTAATTAAAAATTACCAGAAGCAACTTTAAGTTGCTTGGTCAAAATTTTCAACAAATGTTTTGATTTGGCATATTTTCCCAGTAGTTGGAAAAATGCCAAAGTAATTCCGATTTTGAAACCGGATAAAAATCCTGCTGAAGCCTCAAGCTATCGGCCCATTAGTTTGCTTTCATCTATTAGTAAATTATTCGAAAGAATAATTCTTAATAGAATGATGACGCACATTAATGAAAATTCAATTTTCGCTGATGAGCAGTTTGGATTTCGCCTTGGGCATTCAACTACTCATCAGTTGTTGAGAGTTTCAAATTTAATTCGAAGCAACAAATCTGAGGGCTATTCTACTGGCGCTGCTCTTCTAGACATAGAAAAAGCATTTGACAGTGTTTGGCATAAAGGTTTGATTGCGAAATTGAAAAGGTTTAATTTTCCGATTTATATCGTGAAAATTATTCAAAATTATTTGACGGATCGTACTCTGCAGGTATGTTATCAGAATAGCAAATCTGATCAACTACCTGTACGTGCTGGCGTCCCTCAAGGAAGCATTTTGGGTCCAATTTTATACAATATTTTTACTTCTGACTTGCCTGATTTGCCCCAGGATGTCAGAAATCACTTTTGCTGATGACACAAGCATCTCCGCCAAAGGCAGAAGCCTTCGTGTCATCACAAGAAGATTACAAAAAGCTTGGATATTTTCAATTCTTATTTGAAAGAATGGAAAATTACTCCAAATGCTGCAAAACTCAACTTATTATTTTCCCTCACAAACCAAGGGCTGATTGTCTTAAACCAAAAGTCATCACATTATAAAGATGAATGAGGTAAATTTAAAGTGGGAGGATCAAGTGAAATATCTTGGACTTGGTTTTGACAAAACCTTACTTACAAGGATCACATTGAAAGTATCCAGGTTAAATGTAACAAATATATCAAATGTTTGTATCCACTTATAAACAGGAATTCTAGACTTTGTCTCAAGAATAAACTGTTAATTTATAAACAAATTTTCAGACCTGCCATGCTTTATGCTGTGCCGATCTGGACAAGCTGTTGCTTAACCAGGAAGAAAAAACTTCAGAGGATTCAGAACAAAATTCTGAAAATGATTCTGAAACTTCCTCCCTGGTTCAGCACCAGTGAACTTCATCAATTAGCCGAAGTTGACACTTTGGATGTTATGTCCAATAAGATAATTGATGCATTTCGACAAAAATCATTGCAGTCTTCAGCTGCATTGATCCGCTCTTTATATAGTTTATAAGTTAGTTTTAAGGTATCCCTTTTCCCTTTTGTACATGTAGGACCACCTACATTTGAAATCACTGAATAGCGAAAGCTACAATATTTCATGAATAAATGAAAGTTGCTAGTATTTAAAATTGAGGTGAAAAGTCATCGTTTGTGATTGGACACTCAATAATATTTTAACTGAATGAATGTACATGGAAAAGAAATTTGAATAAATATAAATTAAAAAAAAAAAAAAAAAATCGAAGCTTAAGGTAAAATTCTCACTGAGTGGTATCATTATGTTTCTGAAAAATTAATTACACCAATATATTTCTCGGAGTTTCATCATTTTGTAAGAAAGGCTCTATTTCACCTCTGGTGATATTAAATCGGGTTTTTATATTTTGACATAAAATAAGAATTTATATGCTAAATATAACCTGCTATTTTAGTTGAAAATTAAAATAAACATGCCAGGAGCGCAGCGCAGCGGATGACACACGAAAACGACGACGACGACAAAAGTCCAAGCAGAGAAACAGCACGCGCTTGTTGGTAAACAGGCAGGTAGGCAGGCGAGCAACCTGGAGAGAGCACGTGTGTGTACGAATTGAAAATAGACATCGTTGTTAGGTAGCCCCTTACAGCTGAGCTGGCCGCGCAAAAATGGTCAGTTTTGGGCGCTAATAACTTCGCGGGAAAAAAATCCTAAAAATATGGTGTCTTCGGGGAAGTTGTTCTAAATTTAATGAAGGTTCTACATCTGAGAAATGGTAAGAATCGGATAATAATGGTGCCTTCCACATGTAAAAAAGTAAAACAGTTGCTTTTCTCCATACTTTTTGACGATTTTTTCCATACAAATGTTAAGCGATTGGATGGAGGGCTTCCCGTGGTCAGAATGAGCTCAAATTTGGAATTTAGCCTAGTGATGGGTCAATCAGGGGGTAGCTCAAAAGCCCGGATTTGGACCACCCTAGTACACATGACATCATAAACAATAGAGATGAAGGAAAATATAAAAAAAATAAAATATTTTATATTTAATAATAAATTTTTATTTTGTCAATTTTGTTGCAATACGACTGCTTCATAAACTGGTAAGTAAAACTCAAAATATTTTTTTCAGGAACCGGAGTACAATGATTTAAGATTAAATCAATTGCAATGAATTTGTGTTGCCAAAAGTAGTTTAATAAATTTAAGCTTAGTAAGTAGCATTATTGATATTCTTCATTCATCATTTTAATGTATGCAACATTTTCTTACGTTCTTTTTTTCAGCTTATAGCCGAACATGAATTTCTTGTTAGGTGACTAATAAATTTCATATGTCACTTTGCAGCAAAAATGTTTGTTTTGTGTAAATTATGTGTCCAACCAACAGAAAAATAACTAAATCTGAGACCGTTGTAGATGATGACTTATCGGATGATTTCACAATGATGGTAAGTGAATACAACTCTTAATTTTATACAAAATAATAAAAATAAAAACTTAAAACTTGGTGAAAACTATGCTCGGTTTCTATTTATAGGAATTCATGTTAAATTAAACATCTTTAACAACATTTTTAATCTGTTTATTTTTATATTTTTCAAGGTAATCATTTAAAACATTAATCAAACTTTGCATGTTTTATAACAACAGTTTGTTTGTTCTTTTTGTTCTTTTGTTTTGTTCTTATACTTTTTACCAACAATTTAATTACTTTATGAAAAAATAGTATAATCAGTTAAGATTTTAGCGAGAATAAATGCGAATATAAAAATACCCAGCAATTGTTTACGAGGCAATATTACAAAATTTACTGCAAATAGGGCTGGCCACGCCGGTCGGCCCTAGCCTCCACGCAGCATTTGTTTACGAGGCAGTATTACAAAATTTACTGCAAATTCAATAAAAAATATTGCTGACAACAGCTGATTATTGATTACATGTACGAATATTTTTGTGTATTCAAGTAAGACATTAGTTGAAAATATAGCTAGAAATTCAGCCCAGCATGTATCGTTAGATATTTAAAGAAAATATATATCGACACTAACATTGATTTTGTTTAATTAAGCAATGTTTTGTTATAAACCCCTGATAATTTGCTGCATGCAAAAATATTTCGGTTGATACAACAAAAAAATTGCTGAAAAATTGTTGAAAAATAAGGTCCAGCCTGTTTTTTACAGAATATCCCACAATACTTAAGCTGAAAACAACAATTTTTTAGTTAATTTTGTCACCATATTTTTTGGACCATATTTTTCAACTATAATCCTGTTTTTCTAATGCTATGATTTGAATATAATAAAATCAAACAGATGAAAAACTTTTGTTTGATATAGTTTCTGCTGTTTGGAATTCGTAACATGAAATATTATGACCGTGTTTATTTATATTCTGTTACGACACCTGAAAATCAAAACAATTTTTATTCAGAGTAAAAATGTTCAGATTTAAAAAAACAATTCAAATCAATGGGATGTTTTAGAATTATCGCCGTTTTCATTATTTTTTATTTAAAATTAAGAAAAGGAAGTGTGGGTGATTAGGAGGTTGTTACAAACATTTAAAATGAATGAAGTTGTTGAGTCGAATATTTTGCAATATTGATGTTTTTTAAGAGGTTACGGAGCTTAATTTCCTCTCCATCGGTTCTACCATTTTTCATTTCACTTTAAGTATTGACAGTATTAGAAGAATTGATAATATTGAAAGCATTTGAAATATTTAATGAATTTGTATTGTTTATTTATTCTTAAATTTTTAAATTAGGTGTTTATTTGTAGTACTTAATTTATTTAAAGTTTAAGAAGAATTTCAAGTTCTTTAAATATTTATTGTTTCTGCTAAGACATATTTAAAGTTTCCAAAGTAAATAATGTATTTATAATTTTCAAGTATTGGAAGTGATTATAGTATTTCCAAGAAGTATTCAAAGTAAAAATATTTAAAGAATTTAAAGAATTTAAAGAATTTAAAAATTTAAAGAATTTAAAGAATTTAAAGAATTTAAAGAATTTAAAGAATTTAAAGAATTTAAAGAATTTAAAGAATTTAAAGAATTTAAAGAATTTAAAGAATTTAAAGAATTTAAAGAATTTAAAGAATTTAAAGAATTTAAAGAATTTAAAGAATTTAAAGAATTTAAAGAATTTAAAGAATTTAAAGAATTTAAAGAATTTAAAGAATTTAAAGAATTTAAAGAATTTAAAGAATTTAAAGAATTTAAAGAATTTAAAGAATTTAAAGAATTTAAAGAATTTAAAAATTTAAAGAATTTAAAGAATTTAAAGAATTTAAAGAATTTAAAAAATTTAAAGAATTTAAAGAAATTAAAGATTTTAAAGAAATTAAAGAATTTAAAGAATTTAAAGAATTTAAAGAATTTAAAGAATTTAAAGAATTTAAAGAATTTAAAGAATTTAAAGAATTTAAAGAATTTAAAGAATTTAAAGAATTTAAAGAATTTAAAGAATTTAAAGAATTTAAAGAATTTAAAGAATTTAAAGAATTTAAAGAATTTAAAGAATTTAAAGAATTTAAAGAATTTAAAGAATTTAAAGAATTTAAAGAATTTAAAGAATTTAAAGAATTTAAAGAATTTAAAGAATTTAAAGAATTTAAAGAATTTAAAGAATTTAAAGAATTTAAAGAATTTAAAGAATTTAAAGAATTTAAAGAATTTAAAGAATTTAAAGAATTTAAAGAATTTAAAGAATTTAAAGAATTTAAAGAATTTAAAGAATTTAAAGAATTTAAAGAATTTAAAGAATTTAAAGAATTTAAAGAATTTAAAGAATTTAAAGAATTTAAAGAATTTAAAGAATTTAAAGAATTTAAAGAATTTAAAGAATTTAAAGAATTTAAAGAATTTAAAGAATTTAAAGAATTTAAAGAATTTAAAGAATTTAAAGAATTTAAAGAATTTAAAGAATTTAAAGAATTTAAAGAATTTAAAGAATTTAAAGAATTTAAAGAATTTAAAGAATTTAAAGAATTTAAAGAATTTAAAGAATTTAAAGAATTTAAAGAATTTAAAGAATTTAAAGAATTTAAAGAATTTAAAGAATTTAAAGAATTTAAAGAATTTAAAGAATTTAAAGAATTTAAAGAATTTAAAGAATTTAAAGAATTTAAAGAATTTAAGAATTTAAAGAATTTAAAGAATTTAAAGAATTTAAAGAATTTAAAGAATTTAAAGAATTTAAAGAATTTAAAGAATTTAAAGAATTTAAAGAATTTAAAGAATTTAAAGTATTTAAAGTATTTAAAGTATTTAAAGTATTTTGTATTTAAAGTATTTAAAGTATTTAATGTATTTGAAGAATTTGAAGTATTTAAAGTATTTAAAGTATTTAAAGTATTTAAATATTTAAAGTATTTAAAGTATTTAAAGTATTTAAAGTATTTAAAGTATTTAAAGTATTTAAAGTATTTAAAGTATTTAAAGTATTTAAAGTATTTTAAAGTATTTAAAGTATTTAAAGTATTTAAAGTATTTTAAGTATTTAAAGTATTTAAAGTATTTAAAGTATTTAAAGTATTTAAAGTATTTAAAGTATTTAAAGTATTTAAAGTATTTAAAGTATTTAAAGTATTTAAAGTATTTAAAGTATTTAAAGTATTTAAAGTATTTAAAGTATTTAAAGTATTTAAAGTATTTAAAGTATTTAAAGTATTTAAAGTATTTAAAGTATTTAAAGTATTTAAAGTATTTAAAGTATTTAAAGTATTTAAAGTATTTAAAGTATTTAAAGTATTTAAAGTATTTAAAGTATTTAAAGTATTTAAAGTATTTAAAGTATTTAAAGTATTTAAAGTATTTAAAGTATTTAAAGTATTTAAAGTATTTAAAGTATTTAAAGTATTTAAAGTATTTAAAGTATTTAAAGTATTTAAAGTATTTAAAGTATTTAAAGTATTTAAAGTATTTAAAGTATTTAAAGTATTTAAAGTATTTAAAGTATTTAAAGTATTTAAAGTATTTAAAGTATTTAAAGTATTTAAAGTATTTAAAGTATTTAAAGTATTTAAAGTATTTAAAGTATTTAAAGTATTTAAAGTATTTAAAGTATTTAAAGTATTTAAAGTATTTAAAGTATTTAAAGTATTTAAAGTATTTAAAGTATTTAAAGTATTTAAAGTATTTAAAGTATTTAAAGTATTTGAAGTATTTAAAGTATTTAAAGTATTTAAAGTATTTAAAGTATTTAAAGTATTTAAAGTATTTAAAGTATTTAAAGTATTTAAAGTATTTAAAGTATTTAAAGTATTTAAAGTATTTAAAGTATTTAAAGTATTTAAAGTATTTAAAGTATTTAAAGTATTTAAAGTATTTAAAGTATTTAAAGTATTTAAAGTATTTAAAGTATTTAAAGTATTTAAAGTATTTAAAGTATTTAAAGTATTTAAAGTATTTAAAGTATTTAAAGTATTTAAAGTATTTAAAGTATTTAAAGTATTTAAAGTATTTAAAGTATTTAAAGTATTTAAAGTATTTAAAGTATTTAAAGAAGTATTTAAAGTATTTAAAGTATTTAAAGTATTTAAAGTATTTAAAGTATTTAAAGTATTTAAAGTATTTAAAGTATTTAAAGTATTTAAAGTATTTAAAGTATTTAAAGTATTTAAAGTATTTAAAGTATTTAAAGTATTTAAGTATTTAAAGTATTTAAAGTATTTAAAGTATTTAAAGTATTTAAAGTATTTAAAGTATTTAAAGTATTTAAAGTATTTAAAGTATATTTCAAGTATTTAAAGTATTTAAAGTATTTAAAGTATTTAAAGTATTTAAAGTATTTAAAGTATTTAAAGTTTTTAAAGTATTTAAAGTATTTAAAGTATTTAAAGTATTTAAAGTATTTAAAGTATTTAAAGTATTTAAAGTATTTAAAGTATTTAATGTATTTGAAGAATTTGAAGTATTTAAAGTATTTAAAGTATTTAAAGTATTTAAAGTATTTAAAGTATTTAAAGAATTTAAAGTATTTAAAGTATTTAAAGTATTTAAAGTATTTAAAGTATTTAAAGTATTTAAAGTATTTAAAGTATTTAAAGTATTTCAAGTATTTCAAGTATTTAAAGTATTTAAAGTATTTAAAGTATTTAAAGTATTTAAAGTATTTAAAGTATTTAAAGTATTTAAAGTATTTAAAGTTTTAAAGTATTTAAAGTATTTAAAGTATTTAAAGTATTTAAAGTATTTAAAGTATTTAAAGTATTTAAAGTATTTAATGTATTTGAAGAATTTGAAGTATTTAAAGTATTTAAAGTATTTAAAGTATTTAAAGTATTTAAAGAATTTAAAGTATTTAAAGTATTTAAAGTATTTAAAGTATTTAAAGTATTTAAAGTATTTAAAGTATTTAAAGTATTTAAAGTATTTAAAGTATTTAAAGTATTTCAAGTATTTCAAGTATTTAAAGTATTTAAAGTATTTAAAGTATTTAAAGTATTTAAAGTATTTAAAGTATTTAAAGTATTTAAAGTATTTAAAGTATTTAAAGTATTTAAAGAATTTAAAGAATTTAAAGAATTTAAAGAATTTAAAGAATTTAAAGAATTTAAAGAATTTAAAGAATTTGAACAATTTAAAGAATTTAAAGAATTTAAAGAATTTAAAGAATTTTAAGAATTTTAAGAATTTAAAAAAATTAAAGAAATTAAAGAATTTAAAGAATTTAAAGAATTTAAAGAATTTAAAGAATTTAAAGAATTTAAAGAATTTAAAGAATTTAAAGTATTTAAAGTATTCAAAGTTTTTAAAGAATTGAAAGTTTTTAAAGTTTTTAAAGTATTCAAAGTTTTTAAAGAATTGAAAGTTTTTAAAGTATTTGAAGTTTGAAATGTATTTCGATTATTTCAAATAGTTCAAGTATTAAAAGTATTTAAAGTATTTCAAGTATTTCAAGTATTTAAAGTTTTTAAAGTATTTAAAGGATTTAAAGTATTTAAAGTATTTAAAGTATTTAAAGTATTTAAAGTATTTAAAGTATTTAAAGTATTTAAAGTATTTAAAGTATTTAAAGTATTTAAAGTATTTAAAGTATTTAAAGTATTTAAAGTATTTAAAGTATTTAAAGTATTTAAAGTATTTAAAGTATTTAAAGTATTTAAAGTATTTAAAGTATTTAAAGTATTTAAAGTATTTAAAGTATTTAAAGTATTTAAAGTATTTAAAGTATTTAAATTATTTTCAGTAGTGCGGTGCCTGTGTGGACGCGCAGTCCTGTTTTTTCGTGTTATTTTCCGTCTCTTTTATGTCGCTGTTCGAGTGCATGGGGTGATTGGTCATTATAATTAAATAATGGCATCAGTAGTGCGGTGCCTGTGTGGACGCGCAGTCCTGTTTTTTCGTGTTATTTTCCGTCTCTTTTATGTCGCTGTTCGAGTGCACGGGGTGATTGGTCATTATAATTAAATAATGGCATCAGTAGTGCCTGTGTGGACGCGCAGTCCTGTTTTTTCGTGTTATTTTCCGTCTCTTTTATGTCGCTGTTCGAGTGCATGGGGTGATTGGTCATTATAATTAAATAATGGCATCAGTAGTGCGGTGCCTGTGTGGACGCGCAGTCCTGTTTTTCGTGTTATTTTCCGTCTCTTTTATGTCGCTGTTCGAGTGCATGGGGTGATTGGTCATTATAATTAAATAATGGCATCAGTAGTGTGGTGCCTGTGTGGACGCGCAGTCCTGTTTTTTCGTGCTATTTTCCGTCTCTTTTGTGTCACTGTTCGAGTGCATGGGGTGATTGGTCATTATAATTAAATAATGGCATTAGTAGTGCAGTGCCTGTGTCGACGCGCAGTCCTGTTTTTTCGTGTTATTTTCCGTCTTTTTGTGTCGCTATTTGTGTACATGGGGTGATTGGATTTCTTCTTCTTCTTTTTCATTTATTTTTGTTCGCGCGGTGGTTGGCCGATGAATTTTATTTTTGTTCTCTTTATATAGTTTTCGATAGAAACGATCCGATTTTGTTTTTTGAGACAAGCAAGTCGTATTGCTGGATTAAGTCCTTTCCATATCATCGAGGATCGGAAGGCACGTCGACGGATATGTTTTAAGGCTTATGATATAAAATAATTTTAATGAATGAAGCCCTTCCTACATCACCGTTGATCGGAAGGCACGCCGACGGAGAATTTCTGGAGAATCGCGGTCGAATTAATACTATATTAGCCGGCTGCCTAAGATTTTTAAAATTTCAACCCATAAACAAATTGCTCATGGTCGCATCACCTACCACAGTGAATCCTGACCTCATACCCATCTTACTAACCCCTCAAAACTCATGTGATACTTTGTCGGAGACGCAGTCGATTTGGCGGTCCCATCACTCAAGTATCGGCTAACATTCCCATCCACTTCCCCGTGTCTTACCACTGGTCGTGGCCGGCGTCGGTATTGATCAGCACGATAGGAACCTTTGAAAATTGCGAAGGGGTGATGATTGGTTCCTACTTTTCATCTGTGGTCCACGGAGCAATGTTTGGGGGTCCTGGTCAATAACGAAGTAGCAGCTACGGGTAGACACCAATGCTATGCTATGCTATGCTATTTAAAGTATTTAAAGTATTTAAAGTATTTAAAGTATTTAAAGTATTTAAAGTATTTAGAGTATTTAAAGTATTTAAAGTATTTAAAGTTTTAAAGTATTTAAAGTTTTAAAGTATTTAAAGTATTTAAAGTTTTAAAGTTTTTAAAGTTTTTAAAGTTTTTAAAGTTTTAAAGTTTTAAAGTTTTTAAAGTTTTTAATGTTTTTAAAGTTTTTAAAGTTTTAAAGTATTTAAAGAATTTAAAGTATTTAAAGTATTTTAAAAATTTCAAGTGTTTAAAGTAGTTTAAGTGTTTAGAGTATTTAAAGTTTATAAAGTATTTAAGGTTTTTGGAGTATTTGAAGTGTTTAAAGTATTTGAAGTATTTCAAGTATTTCAAGTATTTCAAGTATTTAGATTATTTAGAGTATTTCAAGTATTGAAAGTATTGAAAGTATAAATAGTATTTAAGGTTGTTAAAGTATTTTAGGTATTTAAAGAATTTAAAGTGTTTAACTTGATATATGACAAAAAGCTCTATTTGCTCTCCATCTGCATTGACTATTTCTTAATTCTGATATTTTGTTCTTCTTTTGCTGTCTACTATCTGTCTCTTTTATGTCCTTGTGGGGGATCATCGATCCATCCGCATTGACATATTATTTTTCATTTTCTTCTTATCTTTCTTTACATTTTTCATTGCTTTTTCACACTTACTACCAGTCTTTGTGAGGGGATACTGAGCTCGATTTGCTCTCCATCCGCATTGACCTTTTCTCATCTTTGATTTTCCTTTTTATCAGTAGTTAGAATCAAAGCCGAGGATTGGGAGGGAGCATCAGGGCAGTGGACGGTATGCTGTAATGGCGGAGATTGGATGTAGATAGTGGAAGACCAGAACTACGTCACAAGGGGAAATAGTTTATAAATTATACAATGCTGAAGGATTTCTACATCTATTGACTTCTGTCAGTCTCCAGCTGTCTGCCGCGCCCTTTAAGGCCACCAACAAGGTGCGACCCCTGTTTTTCAGCTTTGTCAGACTTTTTTCGGAGTTATTGGAGGTTACTGTCGGAAGGAGATTCTTTTCCCCTGAGGACACCGTGAGTGATTTTGCTTGTTCGCGCCAACCATCCCCTTTTGGCCCTTCATATGGCAGTAATTTGAAGATGCTCCCTTGAAGTCTGAGCCACTGTAATTCTAGGCAACCGCTACATAGGTCATCCTTGTGGCCCTGTTGGTTATCACATCAAATCAAAATCAAATCAAAAGATCAAATAGTATAAGAAAATTGATTTTTAGGGGAAAAGGGGCAAAATGAACCTGTGGATGGGGTCATCACCATTCGATTCATCTGGCTTTTTACTTATAGAACACTATTTTTGAGGTCAACAAACCTGCGGCCTTTTTCTGTACAGATCAAATAGTATAAGAAAATTGATTTTTAGGGGCAAAATGGACCTGTTCCGTGGTCTCCGGTGGATGGGGTCATCACCATTCGATTCATCTGGCTTTTTACGTATAGAACACTATTTTTGAGGTCAACAAACCTGCGGCATTTTTCTGTACAGATCAAATAGTATAAGAAAATTGATTTTTAGGGGAAAAAGGGGCAAAATGGACCTGTTACCGTGGTCTCCGGTGGATGGGGTCATCACCATTTGATTCATCAGGCTTTTTTACGTATAGAACACTATTTTTGAGGTCAACAAACCTGCGGCCTTTTTCTGAACAGATCAAATAGTATAAGAAAATTGATTTTTAGGGGAAAAAGGAGCAAAATGGACCTGTTCCCGTGGTCTCCGGTGGATGGGGTCATTACCATTCGATTCATCAGGCTTTTTTACGTATAGAACACTATTTTTGAGGTCAACAAACCTGCGGCCTTTTTCTGTACAGATCAAATAGTATAAGAAAATTGATTTTTAGGGGAAAAAGGAGCAAAATGGACCTGTTCCCGTGGTCTCCGGTGGATGGGGTCATCACCATTCGATTCATCAGGCTTTTTTACGTATAGAACACTATTTTTGAAGTAAAAAAAACCTGCGGCCTTTTTCTGTACAGATCAAATAGTATAAGAAAATTGATTTTTAGAGGAAAAAGGGGCAAAATGGACCTGTTCCCGTGGTCTCCGGTGGATGGGGTCATCGTCATTCGATTTATCAGGTTTTTTTACATAAAGATCACTTTTTGGGATCTAAAACCTGCGGCCTTTCTCGTAATCAATTTCATGGGATTAGCAGCGGGTTTGGCCCCACTGTGGCATTGCCCCAAATCACTCTGGTTTTCGAGTGACCGTCTCAACAATTTTTGTTAGAACAGAATTCCTCCCAAGTTGGTGCACAAACTGTGGCTCCCCATGTGTGCATGTGTGTGTTTTTGAGCTATAAAATTACCACCGTGTTCAGTCAAAACTAAAATTGTTCAGAGGCTATCTGTTAGCTTATATAGTTTGCATGAAATGCGGCAACATGGCTCAAAATTTTGCCTCGTCTCCTGCTTTCTTGGAACTGTCACGCAAGAATGTTGCACCACTGTTGCCACATTTCATGCGAACTATATAAGCTAACAGATAGCCTCTGAACAATTTTAGTTCTGACTGAAAATCCGTCAGAGACGGATCGACGGTGGTAATTTTATTGCTCAAACACACACATGCACACATTGAAAGACACAGGTTGTGCACCAACTTGGGAGGAATTCTGTTCTAATGAAGATTGTTAGGACGGCTACCCGAAAACCAGAATGATTTGGAGCAATGGAGTTGGTACCAAACTGGTAGGATATCGGCCACACTCGAAGTGGCCAGTACCCTTGGGAAGGTTCTACCGGGGACATTTATTGAACCATACAAATTGGGGCAATATGGGTATCAAAATTCATGGTTTTTGATACTGGTAATGAAAATGGCAATTTTGACAGGATTGGCCACACTCAAAGTGGTTGTCCGGTAGGAACTACTTCAGAACCTTCCCCAGCGCAATGGCCACCGGGTGTGGCCAATCCTGTAAAATGGCCATTTTCAAAATTTCATTTCCGGTTTCAAAACCATTAATTTTGATGCCCATATTGCCCCAAGTCGTATGGTTCGATAAATGTCCCCGGTAAAACCTTCCCGCAGGGCAATGGCCACTCCGGGTGTGGCCAATCCTGCCAAAATGGCAATTTTTATTACCAGTATCAATAACCATGAATTTTGATACCCATATTGCCCCAATTTGTATGGGTCCGTAAATGTCCTCCAGGTAGAACCTTCCCTCAGGGCAATGGCCTCTCCGGGAGTGGCCAATCCTTTCAAAATGGCTATTTTCATTACCAGTATCAAAAACCATGAATTTCGATACCCATATTGCCCCAAGTCGTATGGTTCGATAAATGTCCCCGGTAGAACCTTCCCTCAGGGCAATGGCACTCCGGGTGTGGCCAATCCTGCCAAAATGTCCATTTTCATCACCAGTATCAAAAACCATGAATTTTGATACCAATATTGCCCAAATTTGTGTGGTTCCGTAAATGTCCTCCCGGGAGAACCTTCCCCGGGGCAATGGCCACTCCGGGTGTGGCCAATCCTGTCAAAATGGCTATTTTCATTACCAGTATCAAAAACCATGAATTTTGATACCCATATTGCCCCAATTTGTATGGTTCCGTAAATGTCCTCCCAGTAGAACCTTCCGCAGGGCAATGGCCACTCCGGGTGTGGCCAATCCTGTTAAAATGGCCATTTTCATTACCAGTATCGAAAAACCATGAATTTTGATACCCATATTGCCCCAAGTCGTATGGTTCGATAAATGTCCCCGGTAGAAACTTCCCTCAGAGCACTGGCCACTCCGGATGTGGCCGATATCCTACCAAATTGTTCCCAATCATTTCGGTATTCCGGTGACCGTTCTGGCAACCGTCAATAACTTCTTGGATCTCCTCTCAAGTTCGTGCACCACCTGTTTCTTTCAACGTGTGCGTGTGTGTGTGAGCAATGAAATTTCCAACGTAAGGTCCGTCTTTGATGAAATTCTGATGGACACTAAATCCTCCAGAGGCTAACTTTTAGCTTAAATAGTTGGCACGGCATCCACGCAACAAAAACAGAATGTCACGCCGAGGGCATGCGACGGTAACT
Organism: Culex quinquefasciatus; assembly: GCF_015732765.1. Lineage (NCBI taxonomy): Eukaryota > Metazoa > Arthropoda > Insecta > Diptera > Culicidae > Culex > Culex quinquefasciatus. The sequence goes on along the minus strand of NC_051861.1, from coordinate 67,133,217 downwards.
CTACATTTTCGAAATTTGCATTGACACCGCGGATAGAGCTTTAAGACAAAGTCCTTTGTCAAAAGTTGATAAAAAAATCTGCAATTTTTTTTCCGTGTACCTATTTTATTCTCAAAAGTCCTCAACAATACCTACAATTTTGCCGAAGACACCAAATTGATCAGAAAATTCACTTAAAAGTTACAGCTGTTTTAATATTTCCATATCATTTTTGTATGGACTGCAGCCAAAATTGTATGGAGACTTGTATGGTTGAACCAATGACGCAAAATAGCTTATTTGGTCATAGGGAAGGCCCCCACAAAGTTTATGTCAAATCAAAAAATACAAAAAATAAAAATGGTCGAAATCGGCCGATTTCGTAGAGCGTTGCTCACCTGCAAAGAAATCATCAACAAACCTACTCACCAATTCCACTTCCTCAGTTGCAACACTTTAATTTGCCACTTCAACAATAGCCAAATAATGTAATTTTCTCCTTTCACATCCTCTCACTTCATATTTAACAACACAAACTCAACAAATCGACCGCTCTCGTTCGAATCCTGACTTGAAATGACAGACGTAAACAATCCCAAGTTCAATTATATTCAACCAACAAAGTTTTTGATTTTTCTAAAACCAAAGCTAACAGTCGAGCACGTTCATTCGAGTTCGGGAAATCTGTTAGCCTTTTTGCATTTAGCATTTTCAACAAACAGGTTATTAAATTAATATTGAATTTTGGTTATTTTAACTGAAAATTGGCAGTCATCTTCGCCGCCAATTTGACTTCCGGTAGTTTTTTATGTAACATGTTACATCCTTGAGCAGAACTGTTAAATTCTAATGAAAACACTAATTGATTTGAAATTGAATTTTACTTTAAGGGTGCACAGCAACGAAGGATGTTGTTGTCTTCTTATTCCAAAATTGTCAAACTTACGGACCCAATCCGCAAATACGGGATTGTAAAATTAGTGAAACTTTGTTGTAAATTACTTTGTGGACAGTATTTTAGGGGAAGAATTTAAAAAAATATTTCGATAGTACCCGTAGTTTTAAAGATACTAAAATGTCTGCAACAAAAATCTGGATGCAAATGATCTGGTTGCTGTGCACCGTTAAACAACTCGATTTATTCCACATGTTTTTCTTTCCTGAACCTGCCAAGGCTTCTTTTATAATCCGCTCTTTGAAATCCTGCGGTGGGATTCCACACCTAATAGGAAGATACCATCGTGCACCGACACCACCAGGTGCCAAGTCCCGTTTCCTCCTTGAGAACTGAAAGAACACCCAAAACTCTGTTATGTACTTGAATGTACTTCCTGTATCTTGATTGAACCTGAATTGAAAATTGAATAAAAGATACACTTTAAGATGTTCGTCTAACCACATTGGTTGCTTAAATCAACGTATTTGCAACAATAAATTTATTAGCAGTGTTTTGTTCTCTATCGATCATAAAAACAAAAAAAATGCGACCATCAAAAATAAAACCTACATCATCATGTAAGCCAGCTTGGGAATTATTCAAAACCATTTTGGAAACTTTCAAAAGTTCTTAAAAACAAACCAAAGCCTATTCCTCCTCTTATTGTTGAGGATTCTCCTTTGATTACATCCGAGGAAAAGGCAAATGCACTTGGGCTTCATTTTGTTAGTTCACATAATCTTGGCGCTTCCATGACCAGCCGTAAAGAAACATCAGTTGCCAATAGTATTTCAACAATCAATGACTCTACCTTTGAATTTCCTGCAGATTCCCATGTTTCTGGTGAGGAAGTCAAAGTTGCAGTTAAACAAATGAAAAATATGAAAGCTCCTGGCTTTGATAACATTTTTAATCTAGTGTTGAAAAACAGAGTGATCAGTTCTTTCAACATCTAGCCAATATTTTCAATAAATGTTTGCAACTTGCTTACTTCCCCACCAATTGGAAGCTGGGCAAAGTCATACCAATTTTGAAGCCTCAAAAGATCCAACATCGCCAACAAGTTATCGTCCCATTAGTCTTTTGAGTAGTCTGTCCAAACTCTTTGAGAAGGTCATCTATTCAAGGCTTTTGGATTTTACCAACGATAATAATATAATTTTGAATGAGCAGTTTGGCTTCCGAAAGGGACATAATACTGCTCATCAGCTTACGAGAGTAACTAAAATCATCAAGCAGAACAAGCTTGAGTCTAAATCAACTGCTATGGCTTTGTTGGATGTTGAGAAGGCTTTTGACAATGTTTGGCATGATGGTTTGATACATAAACTGTATTTATACGGTTTTCCAATGTATCTTATCAAAATTATCCAGCACTATCTTTCGGAGAGATCGTTCAGGGTTTTTCTGAATGGGATTGCTTCTGGATTATTCAACATTGATGCTGGGGTTCCCCAAGGAAGTATTCTTGGCCCACTTCTGTACAATATTTTTACATCTGATTTGCCTACTCTTCCTGGTAATGGTGTGTTGTCACTTTTTGCTGATGACACTGCCGTTATTTATAAGGGTAAAATAACCAGATATTTAGTCGGCCGTCTTCAGAAGGGTCTTGACGTTCTTTCCGAATACTTTGGCGACTGGAAAATTCGCATAAATGCAGCCAAAACTCAAACCATCATTTTTCCACTTTCCAAATCGGCCCGATTTGTCCCAAAGGATGATGTTTTGATTAAAATGAATGATGTTTCAATACCCTGGTCAAAGGAAGTTGTATATTTAGGTCTCATACTTGACTCGAAACTATTGTTTCGACAGCATGTAGATAAAATATTGAACAAGTGCAGCATTCTCATCAGGTGTTTGTATCCTTTAATTAACAGAAAATCAAAGTTATCTTTGAAAAATAAGCTAGCAGTTTACAAACAAATAATTTACCCCGTTATTGAGTATGCAGTACCTGTTTGGGAGTGTTGCGCTAGAACTCATAAATTGAAGCTCCAGTGTGTCCAAAACAAGGTACTCAAAATGGTTTTGAATGTTCCTGGCTGGACTAGATCAAGTGAGGTTCATGAATTAGCAGAAGTAAAAATGTTGGATCAGAAGATTCAAGAAAAATGTTTGAAATTCAGGGAAAAATGTGCTATATCTGAATACCCCTTGATTCAAGGATTGGTTTAGTTTATGGTAAGATTAAGTTAGTTTTAGGTTAGGTTATGTTTTCTTAATTTTTTTCTTCATTGTACTTAGTGTTACAAAATGATAAATCATATACATTTAAAGTTATGAATATGAACAGTGTTTAAATCACGAAAAGCAAACTAAAGCTGAAGAGCCACAGCTGACCACTTATTATGTAAACCAAATGTAATTATTATAAGAAAGATTCAATAAAGTATATTTAATTCAAAAAAAAAAAAAAACCTACATCATTTCATGTATTGTTTGTACACTGCACATTTTCTATATTTTTCACAGGGATGTATGGAAAAACTTGTTGATGGCATAAAACAAAATATAAAGCTCGTATATATTGTCGGCGCGGGAGTTATTGGAGTTGAAATTCTTGCTTTGATATTTGCTCTATTACTCTGTTGTGCGATACGAAGAAGCAGCAACTATAAAAACTAAAAAAACATGCAAATTTTTAAGACAATGTAACTAGAAATACTCTTCAGAGATATATACATTCAGCTGCAGGCTTCCGGCAAATTATTCAGTTTTATGCTAAATAAGAGCAAGGTAAAGTATCGTTTTATTTTTTATTAAATGATAAACAAATCGCTTATATGACGTAAATGCTAAATGGCAGGGTATCTTTAATACATTTGAGAATAATAAATGAAATTATTGTTGTTTATTGGACATTTTCAAAAAACAAACTCTAGAAAAAAAATCGACTAGCTGTCTAGCGTGTGGGGCAGAATGGGCCACCTTAGAAGCCATTTTGTTTAATTTAATTATTAAGAATCGTTGGAACTTACTTATATCAAAAGAGGCCTTTCCAACACTTCTATAAAAAAGCCTAAAAAAATCAAACATTTTTTGAAAAAAGTGTAAATATGATGAAAAAAGCCGTATGTTGTAAAATTATCATCAAAACTAGCAAAATTCATTTTGTTTAGAGAGCCTGGAGTTTATTAGAGAACGGCCATCTTAAAACAAAAGTACCAATCGAAGCACGAGAACTTTCAAACGGAGGTACCAATCGAGCAGAAAAAAGTTCAGTTGGCGTTCATTCGATGGGAAGTATTGTAATTAGGGTGATTTATATTTAATTCGAAAATGTGCAAAACGCTGTAACCAGTGGTTAGGTTAGCTTCAAGAGTGGTGAGACTGTTGTTCCGCGACGCGTAAATTAGCATGCCGAAAGGGAACCCTGTGAAAGCTGGAGAGCGGAACATCCCCACTAGCGTGGTTCACGTTTCTATGAAAAGACAAAAGTTGTTATTTTGTCTTGCATCAACCGGAATTTCGTTCTTTTATGTCCCCAGAAGCACTCCTGAAAATTTGAGCCCATTTGGTAAGGTCTAGGAGCTCCAGTTTTAATTTGAAATTTATATGGGATTTTGAGGGCTTTACTTCAAAAGCCACCATCTAAAAGTATCTGTATCTTTAAAGGGTCACTTCCTAGCATGTTGGTATGTTCTACAAAGTTGTTCCCCAGTTCAAAACCTATCTCCTACTATAAGAATCAAGTCATTTCATCGATTTATAAAAAAATCCTAATACAATGTAAAAAAAGATAGTTTCCCATGGAAAATAAAACAAAATCCCATATAAATTTCAAATTAAAACTGGAGCTCCTAGACCTTACCAAATGGGCTCAAATTTTCAGGAGTGCTTCTGGGGACATAAAAGAACGAAATTCCGGTTGATGCAAGACAAAATAACAACTTTTGTCTTTTCATAGAAACGTGAACCACGCTAATCCCCACTCGAGTAGCGGTCCAACGCCAATGGACGCTACCAACGCTGCACGCTGGAGTAGTTGCGCTAGTCACCACCAGAAAGCGCCACGAGAAGGACAATGGATTCGCTAGGGCGAAATAGGATGAGAATGGGGCGAAACGGGAAGGATGGATGAGGTTGAGGATCGCTGGAGAATCTGCGCCATTGGATCGGTCACTTGCCTGGTTATTGAAGAAGTGGACGGTCGAACCAGCTACGTTCGCCGTCACGTAAAAGTGAAACCTGTTCACAGTGTGTGAAGTGGAACCGGTGCAGAAGACCGGAGGAAAGGGTCCGTCGATCACGAGATCCGGACGAGCTGCAGGAGTACCTGCGTAGAAACTGGACATCCAGGTAAAGGACGATTCCACTTTAACCCCGAAACAGCCAACCCATCTCCTTTCCGCCATCTTCTAACGCTGCCCCATTGTGCCCTACAGACCCTCGGTGTGTACGCTTCGCGTATTGGCCGGCAAGCCCAACCCTGGGTGCCGGAAGCCCGTGTGACCCACACGACACCCGCAGTGTCCCCTACGGCGATCGTCACGCCAGACGATCGCAACTCTACACCGTTCCGGTGAGGGAACTGCCGGTCGCGACGCCGCCATCTTGTTCCGAGGAACATCCCTGTCGCGACCATAACCGCCACCGAATCTGCCAACCGTTACATTCCGTCGACGCCGGAAACCAGGCAATCCGGTGGACTTGTCCACCGAAGTCCTGGGTCCGTCAACAAACCCAGGAGCGTCGAGGCAGAAGTCGAGGAGAGGGTCCGAGTACGAGTTGAAGCAGCTGACCGTCAAGCACGAGCGAAGTGCAGAAGAAGGCGTTCCGCTCCGGTGGAGTGTGTCCCGGATGCGTGGAGGCGACAACGACGGCGAGTAGCAGAAGCCGGCGAGAACGAGCAGCGGCAGCAGTGACAGTTCCGGAAAGGGGCCCCAAGGAAGAAGGAAGAAGAGGACGTGTGAGGTAGGACTAGATTAAGGAAGTGGGAAGGACAAGGAAGTGCAGCTTGAGTCTGCCAAAATAAACTGTCGGATAGTTCCGGAATAAAGTGGGTGTTTTGTTCAACGGTACTAGCAGGTGTTTTCCTTTTGTGCCGAATTCGGATTAACAGGCCGACCCTGAGGTGTTTTAATAAGGGAGGTCTCATCATTGCTGGAGTTAGCCAGCCATTTGTTATAACACAAATTGAAAACAAAACAGTTTAAAGGTGCACAGCCACGAAGGAAGTTGTTGTCTTCTTATTCCAAAATTGTCAAACTTACGGACCCAATCCTGCAACAATGTGATTGTAAAAATAGTCAAACTTTGTTGTAAATTACGTCGTGGACAGTACTTTAGAGGACGAATAAAAAAAATATTTCGATAGAACCCATAGTTTTGAAGATACTAAAATGTCTGTAACAAAAATCTGGGTGCAAAAGCTCTGGTTGATGTGTACCGTTAAATTTTCTTTTTTTAATTTTAATTTTGATTTGATTCGTAAACTCATTATGTCGTTGCGTATTAATGCCACTCAAAAATGGTCAGTTTCGGGCGCTAATAACTTCGCGGGATTTTTTTTTGAAAACTTTTGCAAACGCAGCATTTTATTTTAGATTTACACCAACCATAAAGTATGTTTAAGAGCGAGTTTTTCACCGATGTGAAACAGGTCGTATCGAGGTGCTCCGATTTGGATGAAAATTTCAGGGTTTGTTTGTCTATACATGAGATGAACTCATGCCAAATATGAGCCCTCTACGACAAAGGAAGTGGGGTAAAACGGGCGTTGAATTTTGAGGTCCAAAAAACATGAAAAATCTTAAAATTGCTCGCATTTCCGTAAAACTTAATCAATTCCAACTCTCTTAGATGCATTCGAATGGACTTTTGAAGCCCTTCAAAATGTGCTATAGACATCCAGAATTGGTTTGACTTTTTCACATAGCTTTTGCAAATTACTGTTAAAAATGGATTTTTTTAAAACCTTAATAACTTTTGGCATCAGCCTCCAACACCCATACTCCCATAGGTCAAAAGTTAGGGAATTTCATGGACTATAAGCCTACGGTATTAACTTTTTGGCCAATCGCAGTTTTTCTCATAGTTTTACGATTTTTCTAGAACAAACATTTTACAACGTTAGTTTTTGCCCTGTAGGCCTCCATAGCGGCACTTTTTGGTATCAATTTTGACATATTCGGAATCCTCAGAAAATTTTACATTAGATTGAGGTGTTTAGAATTTGATTGGAAAAAATGCCATTTAGAATTAATTAAAATATTATTTAGCATTTTGTCGGATTAGGGGTAAAACAAATTTTCGCCTACTTGATACAGCATTCGACTTATTGATTATAGGGTAAATAAGATCTATTTCTTTTTCAAAATGTGTTATTTAATTATTTTTAAATCAAAATTACAACTCCAATACTTCTAACTTACGTGAAATTGTCCGAGGATTCCGAATATGACAAAATGGAGACCAAAAAGTGCCGTCTTCTTTGCCTACAGGGCAAAAACTAACGTTGTAAAATGTTTGTTCTAGAAAAATCGTAAAACTATGAGAAAAACTGCGATTGACCAAAAGTTAATACCATAGGCTTATAGTCCATGAAATTCCCTAACTTTGACCTATGGGAGTATGGGTGTTGGAGGCTGATGCCAAAAGTTATTAAGGTTTAAAAAAAAACAATTTTTAACAGTAATTTGCAAAAGCTATGAGAAAAAGTCAAACCAATTCGGGATGTCTATAGCACATTTTGAAGGGCTTCAAAAGACCATTCGAATTCATCTAAGAGAGCTGGAATTGATTAAGTTTTACGGAAATGCGAGCAATTTTAGGATTTTTCATATTTTTTGGACCTCAAATATCAATACCCGTTTTAACCCACTTCCCTTTGTCGTAGAGGGCTCATATTTGGCATTCATCTCATGTATAGACAAACAAACCCTGAAAGTTTCATCCAACTCGGAGCACCTCGATACGACCTCTAGAACAAACCGAGCAGAATCTACAAATACTGCCTCTTAAACTCAGTTTGTTTTGATTCAATTGACTGATCAAAAGAGAATCTGAAAAGAGTCACGCAGGTGCTTTGACAATTGCTGTGCTGCAAGCTATTTTGACTGATGTGCATGTAGTGGTGCCAGTTGCCAGATGACCGTTCTCTAATAAGCTCCAGGCTCTCTAGTTTTGTTGCATTAAACCAGGGGATGCTAAAGACCGCCATCTTAGGTGATTGAGATTGATAACGGGGCAAAATGCGCACAGTGCAAACAATTTTTTAATAATTCAATTTTTGTTATTAGAATTACTGTAGTAAAAGTCAAATTACACAGTAGTTAAGTTAAACGTTTCATGTGATAAAAGTATAACTTTAAATGAGGTCATCGGCCCGATGTGTGCTTAATAATCCCAACTTTAGTAGTTTATTTTGCAAATAAATTGATAAAAATCACCTCACAAACATACACTAACTTTTAAACGTACATTGCGGTAAAATTTTACATAAAAACAATAATTACTTTATTTCCATTTTATGCCTGCAGTTTTTGTACTTTTTTTTACAGTGCGCAGTTGCTTTGTTTTGGTTCCGTAACGAACAGCTGTTCTTTTGTGCTGGAGCCGAAGTTGACATTTCCTTTTGTTCTGTTGCCGAAGTTCACGCTTACTGGGGGAGCTCAATTTTTAAGTTCGTTCAAGCAAAATGAAGTTCGGTTCAGCGATGTCAATTTTAAGATGGGTTTGTTTTGATTTTATTTCGCAAATTTGAAATCACTGAACCGAACTTCATTTTGCTTGGTGACTTTGCTGAAATTTAAAAAGTGACAGTTTTGGGGACTTAGCATTTTCAGAGTGGATGTTCTGGTAGGTAAGTTTGTGAAATTGTATCTTTTATTTAAAATATCTCGTAATTTGTATTTTTATATTTTTATTTCCTGGAAGACGACCGTCCCGCCGGAAACATCACCCATCGAAATGTCCGGCCGGTGGAAGGACCGCCGGAAGCAGTTAAAAGCGACCGCTGACGGCATCGGGGCTTGACTCGACCACGAGTATCTGCCGTGGTTCCGCGGATGGGACAGTCGCGACGCGTAACAGTTGCTCGAAGCCCCGCTCCGGAAGAATATTAAGAAACCTTAAAGGTTGGAAGGGAGGTTCGCGGCTGAGAAACCGTTAGTAAGCGAGCCGGATTGTGATTGAGAGGGAGTAACCTTGCCAGAACCATGAAACCGAATCTGCTTCCGCCACCCCTGGCGACCGGTGCCATCGACCTGTTGCAGGAGATGCTCCTCGAGCGTGGGGCCATCCGGACCGACTTTACGCTGTACCAGGACCAGCGTCGGAATCTGCTGCTGGTTCCGGAACAAGGCAAGTGTGATGCCGACGCAACACCGGCAACCTATTTGGTCGGGAAGCATGAGGAAGCTTTGGTGTGGTACAACCGGAGCATCTGCTTCGCGGAGAAGGGGACGGACCAGCTGGCCACGGGAATCGGTAGGGCGGGAGGCGAGACGTGTGTGGTTGAGGTTAGGTTTTGATGTTTTTTTTTTATTTTGAAGGTCGGCGGTTTACTACGAGCAAGGCGAGTAAGAGTTTGCACTGTACAACATCGATCTTGCCAAGAAGCATGATTATTCGGAAAAGTTGTTGCAAGCAGCAGATTGCTGCTCGAAGGGCACGGTTCCAAGTCCGCGGATGGGCATTAATGTGGATACTCACCCGAAGATTCCCTTCCTGGCCAAGGGAATAAAGGTTGATCACCCACCGGCGAATCCTAGTTGCCGAAAAGGACTTTAATCCGGGGGACGTGATTATGGATTGACTTCAACCTGTGCTACGAAAACTGCAGCCACTGCGGAGTCAAGTTCAGCAACAGCTTGAAACCTTGCCCGGGCTGCGTCTTCTTCATGTACTGCGGAGAGGAGTGTCGGCAGAAGAGCTGGAAGCTGTGGCATCAATTCGAATGTCCGGTGGCCACGAAGCTGCGCAATTTCTCCAACTTTAATCTGCTGAGCACTCCGCGTCTGTTCTTGTACGGTCTTTCCCTGTTCGATGACAATTTGGCCGAGCTGAAGCGGTTCTGCGAGGCGAACGAGGGCGCAGAACTGAACCGGTTCGAGTTGGATTACAGCAACCTGGACCGACGTGAGCTGTTCAGAATTCTGCACAACACGGTAGCTCGTCGCGACCCGATTGGAGAGTTGAACGGCTACTTGGAGGAAAAGCTGATTTCTTACGGTTACTTTTTAGTGTTCCAAGCGAATCCACTGATGAGCAGTTCTCTACGGAATCGGTCTTTTTTCTTTAATTTTAATTTTTGTATTTTTTAATCCGGCTGAAACTTTTTTAGTGCCTTCGGTATCCCAAAAGAAGCCAATTTGCATCATTAGTTTGTCCATATAATTTTCCATACAAATTTGGCAGCTGTTTATACAAAATGATATGTGAAAATTCAAAATCTGTATCTTTTGAAGGAAATTTTTGATCGAGTTGGAGTCTTCGGCAAAGTTGTAGGTATGGATATGGACTACACTGAAAAAAATGATACACGGTAAAAAAAATTTTGGTGATTTTTTATTTAACTTTTTGTCACTAAAACATGATTTGCAAAAAAACACTATTTTTAATTTTTTTTATTTTTTGGTATGTTTTAGAGGACATAAAATGCCAACTTTTCAGAAATTTCCAGAATGGGCAAAAAATCTTTGACCGAGTTATGATTTTTTGAATCAATACTGATTTTTTCAAAAAATCGAAATATCGGTCGCAAAAATTTTTCAACTTTATTTTTCGATGTAAAATCGAATTTGCAATCAAAAAGTACTTTAGTGAATTTTTTTTTTTTTGAAATTAAATATGTCTTTATTGAACTTTCTTATAATAATTACATTTCTTTTACATGATAAGTGGTATGGCCTAATGCTCTTCATCTTTGTTATATTTTTCGTTTTCTTATTAACTGATCACATTTATTTATTTGCTTCAAATTGTTTTACATTATTGCATTGAATTGAATACATTTGGGTAAAAAAGAAAAAAAATCACTTTAACAACTAATCCTAACCTAAAACTAAAAAAAAATAATCCATTGAAATATTCAAAATCACTAGAACGAGTAAACTACGAACTGTATTTTAAGATAAATCCTCCAAGCGTTCTTACTTGTTCCGCACGAGTTTTGCAACCACGCAGTGTTGTTGTCATCTCGATGAAAATGTTCAGAAGTTCTTGTGGTGAAAACAGATCACTGCTGCCTTCATCCGTTGATGTTGGTTGGTTTTCCCTCGATTGCTGACTGAAGCCAGGAGGTGTTGTGTTCTCTGCAACTTTTTGCCGCTGATTCAACGGCAATGGCTGCAGATTTGGAACCACTCGAACAGATCCCACTCCAGGTGACGCCAACGCCTGAAAACTCAGAAACGGGCAGCCCTCAAGAAGTTCAACAAGCACCCAACGCGTCGCTGGAAGGTCCAATACAACTCTATCAACCGAAAGTACAGCCGCTTGAACAACACTTTGTTCTTGAGATACCAGCGCCGCATCCAGCATCGCCTAAAGCAGAACCCGAAGCAGTTTTGGAACCACGTTAACAGCCAGAGGAAGGAAACTGGCCTACCAAGCGTCATGGAACTTGACAGCAGAGAAGCATCTTCACCAATTGCCATCTGCGAATTGTTTCGCTCTCAATTTAGCAGCGTATTCACTAATGAGGATTTGGATGATATAACGGTACAACAAGCTGCATCAAACGTTCCTGATCGCGATACTATTGCCCAGCACCCACTCGTTGATCCCGACACTGTTAGCCGAACTTGCAGCGCTTTGAAGTACTCCACCAGCAGCGGTCCGGATGGCATCCCCGCAGCTGTTTTGAAGAGCTGCTCTGACAGTCTTGCTCTCCTCTTTCGAAGCTGTTCAACATTTCCCTCAAATCTGGCGTGTTCCCACTGTCCTGGAAAAATCCTACATATTTCCGGTACATAAGAAAGGACCTAAGCGAAATGTTCGAAATTATCGAGGTATTGCTGCTCTGTGTGCCGTCAGCAAGTTGTTTGAGTTGATTGTTCTTGACCACATTAAACTTAACTGCAACAACTACATCGCTCAAGAGCAACATGGTTTCATGCCAAAACGCTCGACGTGCTCCAACCTTGTTGCCTACACTTCCATTATTTCCCAATCTATGCAAAAACGCCAGCAAGTAGATGCCATTTACACAGATCTCTCCGCCGCTTTTGACAAGATAAATCATCGGATTGCTTTTGCTAAATTGGAAAGGTTAGGCTTTTGTGGATCGTTTCTTAAGTGGCTGTGCTCGTACCTCTCTGACCGTGAAATGTGTGTCAAAATTGGTGATGTCTTGTCCGCAGTTTTTGCTGTTTTCTCCGGTGTACCTCAAGGAAGTCATCTCGGTCCAATCATCTACCTGTTGTACATGAACGATGTCCACCTGTTACTTAAGTGTCACAAACTGTCGTATGCTGATGATATCAAGCTCTTTGCTGTCATAAACTCTAGCAACGATGCGCTCTTGCTGCAAGACCAACTTAACATCTTCGCCCACTGGTGTGACGACAACAGAATGGTCCTTAACGCCTCGAAATGCTCTGTGATTACCTTTACCCGCAAGCGATCGACAATATCCTTTGACTATAATCTATCAAATACTAGTCTTAGTCGTTCGTCATCTATCAAAGACCTTGGTGTTGTGTTAGACTGTCAATTGTCCTTTATTGAACATATTTCCTACACCGTCTCTAAGGCATCCAAAGTTCTTGGTTTTGTTTTTCGTGTGGCTAAACATTTTCGTCAAGTTTCGTGTTTGAAGGCACTTTATTGCTCACTGGTTCGCTCGACACTAGAATATTGTTCGGTGGTCTGGGCTCCGTTCTACCAAAACGGTATCGAGCGAATTGAAAAGGTTCAACGGAAGTTCACTAGGTATGCGCTTCGCCACATCCCCCTAGTGGACCCACTAAATCCACCTAGCTACGCAGATCGCTGCAATTCCCTTGGTCTTGACCTTCTATCTGTTCGTCGTGACGTAGCTAAAGCAATCTTCGTGTCTGATTTGTTAAAGTCTTCAATTGACTGTCCTGAGATTCTTGAGCAAGTCAACTTCTACATTCAACGCCGTACGATCAGATCTCACCAATTCATTAGAATTCCACGCGCATCGACCAACTACGGTCGCAACGCGGCCGTGTCGAGCATGTGTAGAGTCTTTAACGATTGCTACGTGCACTTTGACTTCCATTTGTCTCGCAACGTACTTCGGAAACTTTTCCTAAACCATTTTAAAACTTGACCCATCGCTACCAGAAGCTTTCTACTTGTGATATCCAACTGTGATCTCAGTTTAGGTTAGGATTAGGGAAAGTTTTATTTGTGTTCTATGTATTAGTTTAAGAAATCTTGTATCATTGGAGTTTGTAAACTTGTTGATGCGTTAAGATGAGGTGGTTTTTATGCCTTCTTGAGAATGTGTCTGACACAGCTCAAGGGGCTTTTGCCCACCAAAATAAAAAATGAAATGAAATGAAAGCAGGAAAATCCACGTCCGTGAAAGTTGGTGGTGTTTTGCGACGATTTGGTTGGTGCCTCGTCGTCGCTTGCTGCCGAATTTTTACAAACTCAGCTCGTTTTGGGCAGCTTCGATTCTTGGTAGAATGGTCGCCGCCGCAATTGAAGCATTTCGCTTCGATGTTCTCGTTGATTGTTTCGCAAGCTTGAGTTTTGTGCTCACCTCCGCAGGTTGCACAACGACTCTTGATGAAACAGTTCCTTCCACCATGCCCAAACTGCAAACAGTTCGAACACTGTGTCACGTCACGGTGCACTGGACGATAACGTTCCCAAGACACGATGATGTTGAAAATTGCCCGAACTGCCTTCAGCTCAGACGGCGTTGTCGATCCTTTCTCGAGATGAACCAGGTACAGTTGATCACGATACTTGATGTCCTTGTTGTGTCTCGTCATCTTGAAACTTCGATGACGTTCAACTTCAGAGATTTGAGCTCTTCTTTCAGCACACTTACATCCATGTCGTACAGGCCTCGGAGGACCTGTTTCATGGGGCGTTTACCTGGATCGTCATGGCTGTAGTATTCAATCTTTGTGTTGTTCAGGAAATCCCGAACGTAGTTGTAATCCTTTCTGGTAGGTAGCAGAATTTTGAGTCCATCAGCACACAAGCGAATGGAAGCTCGTAAAGCACCAGATTTGATAAATCCGGTCAGCCACTTTCGCACCGAATCCGATGACAATGTTTTCACAAAAATGGGTGGCAACTTTTCCCGTCGTTCAAATTCTTCCTTCTCGCTCACGTCCACAGGGAGGGTAGCAAACTGGTTTCCAGACGAATTTTGAGCGTCCTTGCTCAAACTGCCTGGCTTTGCAGGTAGCACTTCGGCATTCTTTAGCTTCTTCAAATCTGCCGATCCTGCTGGTGAGGACCGCCTCTTTTTCTTGCCGTGAGGCATTTTTTGCACTTTTTAGCACTCTTTTGGTTTGTGAGGGACACACGTCTGACTCGCTTCTCTGCTGATCGCAGACTGCCAAGTACTTTAGTGATTTTTTGATAAAGTGCACCGTTTTCAAGTTATAGCCATTTTTAGGTAACTTTTTGAAAATTGTCGCAGTTTTTCATTTTTTATAGTTGTTTGCCCACCTTTGAAAAATATTTTGAAAAGCTGAGAAAATTCTCTATATTTTGCTTTATTGAACTTTGTTGATGCGACCCATAGTTGTTGAGAGCTGTAGGCTAAAAACAGGAAAATTGATGTTTTCTCCACCCAAACAACCCAACATTTTCTAATGTCGATATCTCAGCAACTATAGGTCCGATTTACAATGTTAAAACATGAAACATTCGTGAAATTTTCCGATCTTTTCGAAAAAAATATTTTCAAAAATTTAAAATCAAGACTAACATTTCAAATGGGCGTAATATTGAATGTTTGGCTCGTTCAAAATGTTAGTCTTGGTTTAAAATTTTTGAAAATATTTTTTTCGAAAAGATCGGAAAATTTCACGAATGTTTCATGTTTTAACATTGTAAATCGGACCTATAGTTGCTGAGATATCGACATTAGAAAATGGTGGGTTGTTTGGGTGAGACTTAGAAAACATCAATTTTCCTGTTTTTAGCCTTTGCATAGCAATATCTCAGCAACTATGGGTCGCATCAACAAAGTTCAATAAAGCAAAATTTAGAGAATTTTCTCAGCTTTTCAAAATATTTTTTCAAAGGTGGGCAAACATGAGCACTAATTTAAAACCCGATTTAATCCCACCAGGGGTGAGATAGAGCCTTTCTTACTAAAGAATATAACTTCTCTCAATTCACAACATCGACTTGATACAAAAAATCTTATGATGAAAGCAAGGTATTATTAATGATGTGTTTTCTAAAAGAATTCACCTATCGAATATTTTTAATCGTACAAATTCTTAGCTTCCAATGCGCAAGTGACGACACACACCGCGGTTTTGGTTTTCTAGTTTTGGTACGAGCCCAAAACCGAACAAAGGAGGCGCAAAGCAAAACCGAGTTAACCGCACAGTGGGAAGCTTGCCATTCAGCGTCTACGAAAGTGAGAGAGTCAGAGATAGATATTTTTACAACTGCACCACTACACACTCAATCGCAATACCTTAGGTAGATAGCCATTGGCGTCGCGAGCATTGAAAACTTTGAAAACGATATAAAGCTTAGAAGCTTCGAAAGCTCCTATTGGAATCCAATGAACTCTGTTAAATAAAACGACACGACAAATGAAGCCTACTTAAAGGCGATTTTAGGAGCACACGGGAAACAAATTGATTGTACCCGGATGAATGTCCTATGTCAAAATAGTTTTTGCATAAACATTGGACAGTTATGCAAAAACGGACAGAGCAAAAGAAACCGAAAAGCTACGATATCTTACATGTTGAAGGAAACATCGGTAGACAAAATACTACGAACGAGTATAAGTCGAGCCGTCGTTCTAAAAATTGATCGGGATTGCCGATCGATGTCGAATTTGTTTCAGATGCTCACTCATGGTCTGTACTATGAATGAATTAAATTTTTCAATAAAGGGATTTTAACTCCTCAGAAATTTATTCAGAAAATCCCACTTCGGTTGTTGACTTCATTCTCGAAGCAATGCCAAACTGGGGTATATCGCATCCTCAGTCAGTGGCGGTCACCCTAAATGGTGACTTGTCACCCTGAAAATATGCGACAGTAATTAGGGGTACACTACAATAGATCAACTAAATGGTCGCAGTAGTCTTAAATCCCACAAAAAAAAAATGAATGTAGCAAGAAATTTCGAATAAAATCAGAAATGAAAAATGTTGGCGAAGGTCACCAGGTGGGCTTTTACCTTTTTTTAGGGATTTTGTTTCTTATGGTAGGTCAATCAAACGGCTCTAACTCCAGAACCATATTATGAATCTGGATGAAAATTTGGGAGGTTGTAGGGCTCGAAAAATGCAATTTTTGAGATAAATAAAAGGTATGAAAATTAAAATTTTTGACCATATTTTCATTTGAAAACTGTGTATTTTCTGGAAAAGTCTGGCCGCATCCGAAAACAGATGGATAATTCGAAATTTGCGCGGCAACTCGCCCAGGTTCAGCACACTAGCTTTCATCTGCATTTAGGAGAATCGAAATCGGATTTATGGGAGCTGAGAACGGCGCGACACAAAATTTTGCAAAATTTTACCACATACGAACATCACTCGACCTCCACGGAATTTATTTTCTCAAAATTCGAGGGTTCGAGATAGATGAGTTCTGTCAAGGTGAATCGATAGAGCGTCGAAAATCGATGCAGTGTGATTTTTTGGCGATTTTTCCGATTAAAATTCATGCTGAATCGACATATTTACGAAGATGGAAATGACGTCCTGGCTTAAAGTAAAACCTATACCTTTCTTTAGTGAGAAAGGCAAAAATGAAAAACTGCGACTATTTTCAAAAAAAGTTACCTATAAATGGCTATAACTTGAAAACGGTGCTCTTTATTAAAAAATCACTAAAGTACTTTTTGATTGCAAATTCGATTTTACATCGAAAAATGAAGTTGAAAATTTTTTGCGACCGATGTTTCGATTTTTTGAAAAAATCAGTATTGATTCAAAAAATCATAACTCGGTCAAAGATTTTTTGCCCATTCTGGAAATTTCTGAAAAGTTGGCATTTTATGTCCTCTAAAACATATCAAAAAATAAAAAAATTAAAAATAGTGTTTTTGCAAATCAAGTTTTAGTGACAAAAAGTTAAATAAAAAATCACCAAAATTTTTTTACCGTGTATCATTTTTTTCAGTGTAGTCCATATCCATACCTACAACTTTGTCGAAGACACCAACTCGATCAAAAAATTCCTTCAAAAGATACAGATTTTTGAATTTTCACATATCATTTTTGTATGGACAGCTGCCAAATTTGTATGGAAAATTATATGGACAAACTAATGATGCAAATTGGCTTCTTTGGGCATACCGAAGGCACCAAAAAGTTTCAGCCGGATTAAAAATACAAAAATCGAATGACCGAAAACTCAGAGAATTGCTCTGATGGTAACGGTCACCACTGGCCGTCGGAACTTTACGATTCAA
Source organism: Culex quinquefasciatus (assembly GCF_015732765.1). Classification (NCBI taxonomy): domain Eukaryota; kingdom Metazoa; phylum Arthropoda; class Insecta; order Diptera; family Culicidae; genus Culex; species Culex quinquefasciatus. The sequence continues at coordinate 67,115,740 of NC_051861.1, read as the reverse complement.
ACTTTGAACAAACTCGCTCGCCTGCAAACCACCCTCCTCTCAAACAACCGCGACTTTCTCGGGCGCATCATTTCCATCAACTCATCTTTCTGGCCATCCTCGCCAACATCCACACGTGCGAACCGAACGCGCACACGGCCTTCAAATCCGGGACCAATCGGAGTGGAGTAGTGGACAGGCTGGCAATCATAGGCCCTGCAGGTGCAGCCGCTTGAGTGAGCTAGAAGATCCGGCAGGACAGTGGCGTTTAAACGACCGCCAGAAGCAGAACAACAACGCCGCCGGAGGCCATCCGGGTGGGGCGAAGACGAATTGACACCAGAAACCGGGCTGCGTGCCGTTCAGGAACATAGGTCAGGCTGGAGCTCGTGCTGAAGGGCTTCTTGGCAACGCTGCGGAACGTGCTGGTCAAGGGTACTTGTAGGACGCTCGTAGGTCGGATGCGAGTTCAAGATCTATCTTCTCCAGCTAATGCCGTAGATTCTGCGCGTCAACTCATCCACCGGCTCCACTAGAGTGAAACTGTTCCCGCGCTGCTGAAGTTTGGTAACATACGACTACTTGCCACTTGCCATTAGCCAGAACCGCTGGAGAAGGACCTGGCCGAGGACGAGGCGAGTTATTCCAGGTCAACTACGACTGGGATCTGCTCGCGTCACGAGCGATTTGGGCCTTCGGCCCGTACAACACCAGCCCACACATCCTCGTCAACGACAAGCTGTCCTTCGGACAAAACCCTGCTCGGCTCCGTCAAAGACTCCATCGTGCAAGGCTTCCAGTTGGGCTCCCACGATGGACCGTTCAGCGAAGACCCCATTCGGAACGTCAAGTTCAAAATTATCGACCAATCCTTCGCCCAGGAAACGCTCCACCGTGGAGGTTGCCAAAGCATCCCCACCGCCCATCGAGTCGCCTACTCTGCCTTCCCCATGGCCACACCACGCCTCATGGAACCGCGCAACCTTGTTACCGAACTCTCCAACGATGTCGACAAGTGTCACTCGCTAGTCCTCGTCCATCCGTAGTCAATTCCGTTGAATTCCGCCAAACAAGATGTCCCGGGTGGAAATCCTCCTGTACGAGCAGTAGCACGAAGGTTTGGAGGAGGAACCGTTGCTCCTAATGCTGAAAATTATATTTTAACACAAGTTAAGTTCGGGTACTCGATGTCAAATTTGTATGACTACGGTTTGCGCCGTTTTGATTGGATCCACTCAAATTTGAGTTCCCCTGGTAAGCGTGTTGACAGCTTTTGTTGGCTACGGGCGAGCTGCCTGTAGTGAAATATAGATGTCGCCCCCTGCGTTAAACGTGATTTGTGAAGTTGACAGATTTGAGAAAACCTATTTCATTGGTCCAGAACTCACCTCCAAAGAAAAAAGGGTCAAAGTTCTAGGGACTTTTCTTCACCCTTTCTGGTTTTCTTTGGCTATCGCTTCTCCCGCTACCCGGGCAGACGGTAATAACAAAATTAATAATATTTCAATAACAAATCCTGTTAAAATAACAAAAAGTGTTATTATTTTATCCTGAAGTTCAACTTCAAGAAGAAAAATAATAACAGTTTCTGATAAAATAACAAAATTTGGTATTGAAGTGATATTATATTGAAAATGTTTAATAACACGCTAATAAGAGGAAATGTTATACATTTCAAAACTCTCCTCATAACAAAATTTGGTATTCGTTCGGTATACTGACTTAGAAATAAAATTACCATAAATCGCACAAATGGAAAAGTTTCTAAGTGTCCATAACACAATCTGTTATTATTTTTCTTTTGTTAAACATGTTTAAATTTTTGGGATAATTTTGTCTAATTTCGTCGGGGTCATTATTTTGGCCATGAAATGGGGTCCTTAAGCTAAAATTATTCTGAAAAGTTGAAATTTTGAAAGTTGATTTTTTTTAATTATTTGATATACCACCTAAAGGACTTTGTTTAAAATGATTAGAACTATGGGATAATTTTGACCAATTTCGTCAGGGTCATTATTTTGGCCATGAAATGGGGTCCTTAAGCTTAAATTATTGTGAAAAGTTGAAATTTTAAAAGTTGATTTTTTTTATTATTTGATATACCCCCTTAGGGACTTTGCTAAAATTGGCTAGAACTATGGGATAATTTTGACCATATTTTGGCCATGAATGGGGTCCTTAAGCTAAAATTATTCTAAAAAGTTGAAATTTTGAAAGTTAATTTTTTTAATTATTTGATATACCCCCTAAGGGACTTTGCTAAAATTGGTTAGAACTATGGGATAATTTTGACCCATTTCGTCGGGATCATTATTTTGGCCACGAAATGAGGTCCTTAAGCTAATATTATTCTGAAAAGTTGAAATTTTGAAAGTGGATATTTTTTAATTATTTGATATACCCCCTAAGGGATTTTACTAAAATTGGCTAGAACTATGAAATAATTTTGACCAATTTTATTTCACCATGAAATGGGGTTTCAAGCTAAAATTAATCCGATAAAATTAACTTTTCTGAGTTCATTTTTTTTTAATTTTGTTTTATTCCCTAACGGAATTGATTTATTTAATGAGAATTTTTGATGTGTGAATAACAAAAACTGTTATTATTTTCACAGAGCCAGGAAGTCGGAGCTGACGTTGAAGTTCGAGCTGGAGTGAGACCTCGGAGACTGCATCGGATTCAGCAAATTTTCAGCAACTTTTACTTGGAGTCGGAATCTGTGAAGTCGGGTATTTTTAGAGAGCTGAAGTCGTCGTTGACGTCATATCCTACATCCAGAGTCGGAGTTGTCTTCAAAGTATGGACCCGAGCAGACGGAAATAACTTGGGAAGGTCAGTTTTTGATATTGTGAGAAGATCGAAATATGTTATTGGGATGATCGGATTAGTTGTTAAAATAACAAAAATCAATAACAAAGATTTGTTCGAAGAATAACATAAACTGTTATTATGTTGTTATTGCAATAACAAACCAATAACACAGAAGGAATCATGAAGGAATAACAAGATTTGTTATTTTGTGCGGAGAGGTGGAGCAGCATAATAACAAAAATGTTATTGAACTGGTATGTCTCCATAACAAAAGTTATTGTTTTGGTTTATTTGTTATTTGCAAATAAACCTGCAGTTGCCATAACTCCTCCTAGTCAGGGCTGCAGAGTCGGGTACCTCCAAGCGACTTTGAATCCATACTTTGAAGACAACTCCGACTCTGGATGTAGGATATGACGTCAACGACGACTTCAGCTCTCCAAAATACCCGACTTCACAGATTCCGACTCCAAGTAAAAGTTGCTGAAAATTTGCTGAATCCGATGCAGTCTCCGAGGTCTCACTCCAGCTCGAACTTCAACGTCAGCTCCGACTTCCTGGCTCTGTGAAAATAATAACAGTTTTTGTTATTCACACATCAAAAATTCTCATTAAATAAATCAATTCCGTTAGGAATAAAACAAAATTAAAAAAATGAACTCAGAAAAGTTAATTTTATCGGATTAATTTTAGCTTGAAACCCCATTTCATGGTGAAATAAAATTGGTCAAAATTATTTCATAGTTCTAGCCAATTTTAGTAAAATCCCTTAGGGGTATATCAAATAATTAAAAATATCCACTTTCAAAATTTCAACTTTTCAGAATAATATTAGCTTAAGGACCTCATTTCGTGGCCAAAATAATGACCCTGACGAAATTGGTCAAAATTATCCCATAGTTCTAACCAATTTTAGCAAAGTCCCTTAGGGGGTATATCAAATAATTAAAAAAATTAACTTTCAAAATTTCAACTTTTTAGAATAATTTTAGCTTAAGGACCCCATTCATGGCCAAAATAATGACCCTGACGAAATTGGTCAAAATTATCCCATAGTTCTAGCCAATTTTAGCAAAGTCCCTAAGGGGGTATATCAAATAATAAAAAAAATCAACTTTTAAAATTTCAACTTTTCACAATAATTTAAGCTTAAGGACCCCATTTCATGGCCAAAATAATGACCCTGACGAAATTGGTCAAAATTATCCCATAGTTCTAACCATTTTAAACAAAGTCCTTTAGGTGGTATATCAAATAATTAAAAATCAACTTTCAAAATTTCAACTTTTCAGAATAATTTTAGCTTAAGGACCCCATTTCATGGCCAAAATAATGACCCTGACGAAATTAGACAAAATTATCCAAAAATTTAAACATGTTTAACAAAAGAAAAATAATAACAGATTGTGTTATGGACACTTAGAAACTTTTCCATTTGTGCGATTTATGGTAATTTTATTTCTAAGTCAGTATACCGAACGAATACCAAATTTTGTTATGAGGAGAGTTTTTGAAATGTATAACATTTCTCTTATTAGCGTGTTATTAAACATTTTCAATATAATATCACTTCAATACCAAATTTTGTTATTTTATCAGAAACTGTTATTATTTTTTCTTCTTGAAGTTGAACTTCAGGATAAAATAATAACACTTTTTGTTATTTTAACAGGATTTGTTATTGAAATATTATTAATTTTGTTATTACCGTCTGCCCGGGGATTCAAAGTCGCTTGGAGGTACCCGACTCTGCAGCCCTGACTAGGAGGAGTTATGGCAACTGCAGGTTTATTTGCAAATAACAAATAAACCAAAACAATAACTTTTTTGTTATGGAGACATACCAGTTCAATAACATTTTTTGTTATTATGCTGCTCCACCTCTCCGCACAAAATAACAAATCTTGTTATTCCTTCATGATTCCTTCTGTGTTATTGGTTTGTTATTGCAATAACAACATAATAACAGTTTATGTTATTCTTCGAACAAATCTTTGTTATTGATTTTTGTTATTTTAACAACTAATCCGATCATCCCAATAACATATTTCGATCTTCTCACAATATCAAAAACTGACCTTCCCAAGTTATTTCCGTCTGCTCGGGATAGGGCAGACGGTAATAACAAAATTCATGCCATTTCAATAACAAATACTGTTAAAATAACAAAAAATGTTATGGAATCTTCTTGAAAAAACCATTTTTGCATAAGAGTTTAATAACAGTTTATGTTATCATAACAAAATTTGTTATTGGTCTGATATTTGTTGAAAGAAAAAACAACTTGGGAATAACATTTTTTGTTATGGAAGAATACCTTCAACTGTTATTGGGATGATCGGATTAGTTGTTAAAATAACAAAAAATAATAACAAAGATTTGTTCGAAGAATAACTAAAAGTGTTATTAGTCTGTTATTACAATAACAACCCCGGGCGGAAAGTGAGTTGGTTGCGACAACATCGAACTATCTTGGCTGGTTTATTTGCATCTTGTTGTAAACTCCTCGAGTTATGACGACTTTTGAAACCGACTGCGTATAATGGAAAGTATATTCCATGATCATACTGCATTATCTACAGTTGATATTGAGCTGTTAGTGGTAGTTTTTTAGACTTAGCAAAATTTCGAAAATTTTATTTTTCCAAAATTTTACCCGAACATCATGCAATAATTATTTTGACTTTATTTCTAATTTATACTGACTTTTTGCAGTCACTGACAGAATTTTCAATTTCCGACACTTAGAATAATTTTCATGAGCTGATATTTTAAAGTTTGATTTTATTTATGCTGGACTTTGAAATTTTTGCGTATATTTTTTAATTCTTTACTTTTACAGAAAAAGCATTTTTTTGGGACTTAGAAAATTTTCAGGAGGTTGGAAACATGATAAATTATTTTGATGTTTATTTTTGCTTTGATCCAAAATTTCGGAAAAATCGACGAAATTACAGGAAATTTTCGTCCGATTTTTACAAAAACATCAGTTTGTTCCTAAAATAATGTCCCTAACAAAACGTCTTCATTGAAATTTTGAAATTCGAAAGTTGGTTTTAATAATTATTGATATACCCCTACAAAAATCGTTCCGGCACTTAGAAAATTTACGGGATCCGTATCACGACAAGATTGTTGGTAGAATTTATTAGATTTTCAGGACTTTGCGAAATTTTTGCTCTCAGCCAGTTGAATATTTTTCAACATTTTGAAAAATTATTTTGATTAGAAACATTACCAGGCTTTTTCAAATTTTACTGTGGATTTTTGGACTTATGCAATTTTAGGAATATTTTCATAGACTTTTATTTTTAATTTTAAAAAAATGGAATATAGAGACTTTGGATTTTTCGTGATTTGGAAAATTATTGTGACATTTTGGCAATTCAACGCTTTCTCCACAATTTTTTAATGAGTTTTTAAAGTAAAATAATTTTTCAACTTTGAAAAATCTTGTTTTGATGTAAGTGCGTATATTCCTGCAATATTACTCATATTTATAAAGAGAAAGAAGGGGAGGGGGGTCTGAATAGTGGCGGGTGCATTAAAAACCAATAAAATTATTTTGGGATCAAAATCTACTTCATGAACTTGATATGATTTTTGGAAGATTTCAGTTGTTTGCTAATATAAACTCAACTTGATGTGGCATTGTTGGTCAAATAAACTCAACAAGATTTTTCGCAGATACACCTCGAACAATTTATGTTCGTGGCCATGTTCGGTTATCTCTTAACCATACCCTGGGGTGAACTTGACTTGTTCGTGTTTTTACGAACATGGGTAGATTTTTCCAAGATGCAACTTTCTGCCCGGGTATTAAACTCTTATGCAAAAATGGTTTGTTCAAGAAGATTCCATAACATTTTTTGTTATTTTAACAGTATTTGTTATTGAAATGGCATGAATTTTGTTATCCCGGGCAGACTGTAATAACAAAATTAATAATAGTTCAATAACAAATCCTGTTAAAATAATAAAAATTGTTATTAATTTAACCTGAAGTTCAACTTCAAGAAGAAAAAATAATAACAGTTTCTGATAAAATAACAAAATTTGGTATTGAAGTGATATTATATTGAAAATGTTTAATAACACGCCAATAAGAGGAAATGTTATACACTCAACCCCCGGTGGTTGGTCACTTTTTCGTTTGACACTTTTTAGTTTGTACCCCGTTGGTTGGTCAAAGTCAAACTAAAAAGTGACGAACTGTCACTTTACACGACGCTTACGCACACTATCAAAACAATCGTTAGGTAGTGCGTGAACTCCGTGTAAAAGGGGTGTCAAACTAAAACGTGACCCCGTTCGTTTGACAACAGTTGGTGTCAAACCATCGGGGTTTGAGTGTACATTTCAAAAACTCTCCTAGTAACAAAATTTGTTATTCGTTCGGTATACTGACTTAGAAATGAAATTACCACAAATCGCACAAATGGAAAAGTTTCTAAGTGTCCATAACACAATCTGTTATTATTTTTTCTTTTGTTAAATATGTTTAGATCTTTGGGATAATTTTGTCTAATTTCGTCGGAGTCAATATTTTGGCCATGAAATGGGGTCCTTAAGCTAAAATTATTCTAAAAAGTTGAAATTTTGGAAGTTGATTTTTTAAATTATTTGATATACCCCCTAAGGGACTTTGCTAAAATTGGCTAGAACTATGGGATGATTTTGACCAATTTCGTCGGGGTCAATATTTTGGCCATGAAATGGGGTCCTTAAGCTAAAATTTTTCTAAAAAAATGAAATTTTGAAAGTAGATTTTTTTAATTATTTGGTAAACCCCCTAAGGGACTTTGTTAAAATTGGCTAGAACTATGGGATAATTTTTACCAATTTCGTCGGGGTCATTATTTTGGTCATGAAATGGGGTCCTTAAGCTAAAATTATTCTAAAAAGTTGAAATTTTGAAAGTTGATTTTTTTAATTATTTGATATACCCCCTAAGGGACTTTGATAAAATTGGCTAGAACTATGGGATAATTTTTACCAATTTCGTCGGGATCATTATTTTGGTCATGAAATGGGGTCCTTAAGCTAAAATTATTCTAAAAAGTTGAAATTTTGAAAGTTGATTTTTTTAATTATTTGATATACCCCCAAAAGGACCAATTTCGTCAGGGTCATTATTTTTGCCATGAAATGGGGTCCTTAAGCTAAAATTATTACAAAAAGTTGAAATTTTGAAAGTTGATTTTTTTAATTATTTGATATACCCCCTAAAGGACTTAGTTTAAAATGGTTAGAACTATGGGATAATTTTGACCAATTTCGTCAGGGTCATTATTTTGGTCATGAAATGGGGTCCTTAAGCTAAAATTATTCTAAAAAGCTGAAATTTTGAAATTTGATTTTTTTATTATTTGATATACCCCCTAAAGGACTTAGTTTAAAATGGTTAGAACTATGGGATAATTTTGACCAATTTCGTCAGGGTCATTATTTTGGCCATGAAATGGGGTCCTTAAGCTAAAATTATTCTAAAAAGTTGAAATTTTGAAAGTTGATTTTTTTAATTATTTGATATACCCCCTAAAGGACTTAGTTTAAAATGGTTAGAACTATGGGATAATTTTGACCAATTTCGTCGGGGTCATTATTTTGGCCATGAAATGGGGTCCTTAAGCTAAAATTATTCTAAAAAGTTGAAATTTTGAAAGTTGATTTTTTTAATTATTTGATATACCCCCTAAAGGACTTAGTTTAAAATGGTTAGAACTATGAAATAATTTTGACCAATTTCATCGGGGTCATTATTTCACCATGAAATGGGGTTTCAAGCTAAAATTAATTCGATAAATTAACTTTTGAGAGTTCATTTTTTTTTATTTTGTTATATTCCCTAACGGAATTGATTTATTTATTGAGAATTTTTGAAGTGTGAATAACAAAAACTGTTATTATTTTCACAGAGCCAGGAAGTCGGAGCCGACGTTGAAGTTCGAGCTGGAGTGTGACCTCGAGACTGCATCGGATTCATCTAATTTTCAGCAACTTTTACTTGGAGTCGGAATCTGTGAAGTCGGGTATTTTTGGAGAGCTAAAGTCGTCGTTGACGTCATATCCTGCATCCAGAGTCGGAGTTGTCTTCAAAGTATGGATTCAAAGTCGCTTGGAGGTACCCGACTCTGCAGCCCTGACTAGTACAGAGGAGTTATGGCAACTGCAGGTTTATTTGCAAATTACAAATAAACCAAAATAATAACTATTTTGTTATGGAGACATACCAGTTCAATAACATTTGTCCTCGCGCAGGATTTTCGTTGCCGTTTCCGTCTTTGTTGTCCCCCGATTGTGTGTATTTCGATCCGGGCGGTTTCGGGATGCTTGACAGTTGAGTTGGAGAATTTGAACGGTGTGCGTCGCGGTCCTCGCGCAAGATTTTTGTTGCCGTTTCCGTCTTTGTTGTCCCCCCGATTGTGTGTGTATTTCGATCCGGGCGGTTTCGGGATGTTTGACAGTTGAGTTGGAGAATTTGAACGGTGTGCGTCGCGGTCCTCGCGCAGGATTTTCGTTGCCGTTTCCGTCTTTGTTGTCCCCCCGATTGTGTGTGTATTTCGATCCGGGCGGTTTCGGGATGTTTGACAGTTGAGTTGGAGAATTTGAACGGTGTGCGTCGCGGTCCTCGCGCAGGATTTTCGTTGCCGTTTCCGTCTTTGTTGTCCCCCCGATTGTGTGTGTATTTCGATCCGGGCGGTTTCGGGATGTTTGACAGTTGAGTTGGAGAATTTGAACGGTGTGCGTCGCGGTCCTCGCGCAGGATTTTCGTTGCCGTTTCCGCCTTTGTTGCCCCCGATTGTGTGTGTATTTCGATCCGGGCGGTTTCGGGATGTTTGACAGTTGAGTTGGAGAATTTGAACGGTGTGCGTCGCGGTCCTCGCGCAGGATTTTCGTTGCCGTTTCCGTCTTTGTTGTCCCCCCGATTGTGTGTGTATTTCGATCCGGGCGGTTTCGGGATGTTTGACAGTTGAGTTGGAGAATTTGAACGGTGTGCGTCGCGGTCCTCGCGCAGGATTTTCGTTGCCGTTTCCCTCTTTGTTGTCCCCCCGAATGTGTGTGTATTTCGATCCGGGCGGTTTCGGGATGTTTGACAGTTGAGTTGGAGAATTTGAACGGTGTGCGTCGCGGTCATCAACGCAGGATTTTCGTTGCCGTTTCCGTCTTTGTTGTCCCCCCGATTGTGTGTGTATTTCGATTCGGGCGGTTTCGGGATGTTTGACAGTTGAGTTGGAGAATTTGAACGGTGTGCGTCGCGGTCCTCGCGCAGGATTTTCGTTGCCGTTTCCGTCTTTGTTGTCCCCCCGATTGTGTGTGTATTTCGATCCGGGCGTTTTCGGGATGTTTGACAGTTGCGTTGGAGAATTTGAACGGTGTGCGTCGCGGTCCTCGCGCAGGATTTTCGTTGCCGTTTCCGTCTTTGTTGTCCCCCCGATTGTGTGTGTATTTCGATCCGGGCGGTTTCGGGATGTTTGACAGTTGAGTTGGAGAATTTGAACGGTGCGCGTCGCGGTCATCACGCAGGATTCTCGTTGCCGTTTCCGTCTTTGTTGTCCCCCTGATTGTGTGTGTATTTCGATCCGGGCGGTTTCGGGATGTTTGACAGTTGAGTTGGAGAATTCGAACGGTGCGCGTCGCGGTCATCACGCAGGGTCTTTGTTGTCCCCCCGATTGTGCGTGTATTTCGATCCGGGCGGTTTCGCGTTTTCGCATTTTAGTTGGTTTTATCTTTCCACAGCCGGCTGTCTAAGATTAAATCATTTATGCTAAACTCAACACCAAATAACCGGGAATAGTCTCATCCGCTTACTCCGACTGTTTGCCTTGAGAATGCATAATACATCACACCATTAAACTAAATTTATTGATTATTGGGTCGCATCATCATCCTCTATGTTGAATCCTGGCCATTACCCTTACCCACTAACAAAATCCCAAGTAGAAGTAGTTTTCCGGCACACGCGGGGGTGTGGATATCGTATAGAACCCACCCTTGGTAGCAGCCTGTGCTAACTAACATTCCCGTCCCATTCCCTCGAGATCTACAAACTGACATGGCGGGCGCCGTTGGTAGCCAACGACTGTTTCCTATTCGCACCGGCTTTAGTTTTGATGATCGTGATGTTTTATCTTTTCAGCGCATTCATGCATGCTGTTGATAAGGGAAACATCATTTGATCGTTGAAGCGTGTGACCGGTTGTGCTGATGGGATATTATGGTCCTGTTCAGCAACGGAGAAGGACAACCATGGGTGGTCTCTCATGCTCATGCTCATGCTCATGCTCATACCAGCTCAATAACATTTTTTGTTATTATGCTGCTCCACCTCTCCGCACAAAATAACAAATCTTGTTATTCCTTCATGATTCCTTCTGTGTTATTGGTTTGTTATTGCAATAACAACATAATAACAGTTTATGTTATTCTTCGAACAAATCTTTGTTATTGATTTTTGTTATTTTAACAACTAATCCGATCATCCCAATAACATATTTCGATCTTCTCACAATATCAAAAACTGACCTTCCCAAGTTATTTCCGTCTGCTCGGGATATTATAATATCCCGTTATTTCCGTCTGCTCGGGATATTATAATATCCCGAGCAGACGGAAATAACTTGGGAAGGTCAGTTTTTGATATTGTGAGAAGATCGAAATATGTTATTGGGATGATCGGATTAGTTGTTAAAATAACAAAAATCAATAACAAAGATTTGTTCGAAGAATAACATAAACTGTTATTATGTTGTTATTGCAATAACAAACCAATAACACAGAAGGAATCATGAAGGAATAACAAGATTTGTTATTTTGTGCGGAGAGGTGGAGCAGCATAATAACAAAAATGTTATTGAACTGGTATGTCTCCATAACAAAAAGTTATTGTTTTGGTTTATTTGTTATTTGCAAATAAACCTGCAGTTGCCATAACTCCTCCTAGTCAGGGCTGCAGAGTCGGGTACCTCCAAGCGACTTTGAATCCATACTTTGAAGACAACTCCGACTCTGGATGTAGGATATGACGTCAACGACGACTTCAGCTCTCCAAAATACCCGACTTCACAGATTCCGACTCCAAGTAAAAGTTGCTGAAAATTTGCTGAATCCGATGCAGTCTCCGAGGTCTCACTCCAGCTCGAACTTCAACGTCAGCTCCGACTTCCTGGCTCTGTGAAAATAATAACAGTTTTTGTTATTCACACATCAAAAATTCTCATTAAATAAATCAATTCCGTTAGGGAATAAAACAAAATTAAAAAAAAATGAACTCAGAAAAGTTAATTTTATCGGATTAATTTTAGCTTGAAACCCCATTTCATGGTGAAATAAAATTGGTCAAAATTATTTCATAGTTCTAGCCAATTTTAGTAAAATCCCTTAGGGGGTATATCAAATAATTAAAAAATATCCACTTTCAAAATTTCAACTTTTCAGAATAATATTAGCTTAAGGACCTCATTTCGTGGCCAAAATAATGATCCCGACGAAATGGGTCAAAATTATCCCATAGTTCTAACCAATTTTAGCAAAGTCCCTTAGGGGGTATATCAAATAATTAAAAAAATTAACTTTCAAAATTTCAACTTTTTAGAATAATTTTAGCTTAAGGACCCCATTCATGGCCAAAATAATGACCCTGACGAAATTGGTCAAAATTATCCCATAGTTCTAGCCAATTTTAGCAAAGTCCCTAAGGGGGTATATCAAATAATAAAAAAAATCAACTTTTAAAATTTCAACTTTTCACAATAATTTAAGCTTAAGGACCCCATTTCATGGCCAAAATAATGACCCTGACGAAATTGGTCAAAATTATCCCATAGTTCTAACCATTTTAAACAAAGTCCTTTAGGTGGTATATCAAATAATTAAAAAAAATCAACTTTCAAAATTTCAACTTTTCAGAATAATTTTAGCTTAAGGACCCCATTTCATGGCCAAAATAATGACCCCGACGAAATTAGACAAAATTATCCCAAAAATTTAAACATGTTTAACAAAAGAAAAATAATAACAGATTGTGTTATGGACACTTAGAAACTTTTCCATTTGTGCGATTTATGGTAATTTTATTTCTAAGTCAGTATACCGAACGAATACCAAATTTTGTTATGAGGAGAGTTTTGAAATGTATAACATTTCCTCTTATTAGCGTGTTATTAAACATTTTCAATATAATATCACTTCAATACCAAATTTTGTTATTTTATCAGAAACTGTTATTATTTTTCTTCTTGAAGTTGAACTTCAGGATAAAATAATAACACTTTTTGTTATTTTAACAGGATTTGTTATTGAAATATTATTAATTTTGTTATTACCGTCTGCTCGGGTACCGTCTGCCCGCCTGAGCAGACGGAAATAACTTGGGAATAACATTTGTTGATATTTGAAAATACTAGGCCAATATCATGTTATGTTATTTATAACAAGATTTGTTATTCGTCGTTATGAAATTTGTGTTATTGGGTCCCGGGCAGAAAGTTGCTTCTTGGAAAAATCTACCCATGTTCGTAAAAACACGAACAAGTCAAGTTCACCCCAGGGTATGGTTAAGAGATAACCGAACATGGCCACGAACATAAATTGTTCGAGGCGTATCTGCGAAAAATCTTGTTGAGTTTATTTGACCAACAATGCCACATCAAGTTGAGTTTATAGTAGCAAACAACTGAAATCTTCCAAAAATCATACCAAGTTCATAAAGTAGATTTTGATCCCAAAAATAATTTTATTGGTTTTAATGCACCCGCCACAATTCAGACCACCCCCTTCTTCCTCTTCACAAATATGAGTAATATTGCAGGAATATACGCACTTACATCAAAACAAGACTTTTCAAAGTTGAAAAATTATTTTACTTTAAAAACTCATTAAAAAATTGTGGAGAAAGCGTTGAATTGCCAAAATGTCACAATTATTCACCAAAAATCCAAAGTCTCTATATTCCATTTTTTTTTAATTAAAAATAAAAGTCTATGAAAATATTCCTAAAATTGCATAAGTCCAAAAATCCACAGTAAAATTTCAAAAAGCCTGGTAATGTTTCTTATCAAAATAATTTTTCAAAATGTTGAAAAATATTCAACTGGCTGAGAGCAAAAATTTCGCAAAGTCCTGAAAATCTAATAAATTCTACCAACAATCTTGTCGTGATACGGATCCCGTAAACTTTCGAATTTCAAAATTTCAATGAAGACGTTTTGTTAGGGACATTATTTTAGGAACAAACTGATGTTTTTGTAAAAATCGGACAAAAATTTCCTGTAATTTCGTCGATTTTTCCGAAATTTTGGTTCATAGCAAAAATAAACATCAAAATAATTTATCATTATTCCAACCTCCCGAAAATTCCCAAAAAAATGCTTTTTCTGTAAAAAGTAAAGAATTAAAAAATATACGCAAAAATTTCAAAGTCCAGCATAAATAAAATCAAATTTTAAAATATCAGCTCATGAAAATTATTCTAAGTGTCGGAAATTGAAAATTCTGTCAGTGACTGCAAATTTTGCTAAGTCAAGTATAAATTTGAAATAAAGTCAAAATAATCATTTCATGATGTTCGGGTAAAATTTTGGAAAAATAAAATTTAAGAAATTTTTGCTAAGTCTAAAAACTACCACTAACAGCTCAATATCAACTGTAGATAATGCAGTATGATTATGGAATATACTTTCCATGATACGCAGTCGGTTTCAAAAGTCGTCATAACTCGAGGAGTTTACAACAAGATGCAAATAAACAAGCCAAGATAGTTCCAAGTTATCGCCACCAACTCACTTTCCGCCCGGGTAACAGTTTATATTAACAGTTTAATAACAGTTTATATTATCATAACAAAATTTGTTATTGGTCTGATATTTGTTGAAAGAAAAAACAACTTGGGAATAACATTTTTTGTTATGGAAGAATACCTTCAACTGTTATTAGGATGATCGGATTAGTTGTTGAAATAACAAAAAATAATAACAAAGATTTGTTCGAAGAATAACTAAAAGTGTTATTAGTCTGTTATTACAATAACAACCCGGGCCGGGACCGTGGTGTAGGGGTAAGCGTGGTTGCCTCTCACCCAGTCGTCCTGGGTTTGATCCCAGAAGGTCCCGGTGGCAAATTTTGAGACGAGATTTGTCTGATCACGCCTTCCGTCGGACAGGGAAGTAAATGTTGGTCCCGGTCTAACCTAGTGGTTAGGTCGTTAGCTCAGTCCAGGTCAGGTGCAGGAGTCGTCTCCCTGGGTCCTGCCTCGGTGGAGTCACTGGTAGGCCGTTGGACTAACAATCCAAAGGTCGTCAGTTCGAATCCCGGGTGGATGGAAGCTAAGGTGTAAAAGAGGTTTGCAATTGCCTCAACAATCAAGCCTTCGGACACCTAGTTTCGAG
The DNA here is from genome assembly GCF_015732765.1 of Culex quinquefasciatus. Classification (NCBI taxonomy): domain Eukaryota; kingdom Metazoa; phylum Arthropoda; class Insecta; order Diptera; family Culicidae; genus Culex; species Culex quinquefasciatus. The sequence continues at coordinate 67,100,560 of NC_051861.1, read as the reverse complement.
TAGGAATCTCGCAATCGAGAACGCCAAGGCAATGCTGTAGAGCGAATAATTTGATTTTTTACAATAACAACCCAATAACACAAATTTCATGATGACGAATAACAAATCTTGTTATAAATAACATAAAATGTTATTGGCCTAGTATTTTCAAATATCAAAAAATGTTATTCCCAAGTTATTTCCGTCTGCTCGAGCTGCCCATTATTTTTTTTTCTTTACCGTTTCTTTACCAAGTGCACACTCTACAATAACAAAAAAGGCTGGCCCATTTTGCCCAAGTGGATTTTTATTTAACGTCTCCGCTACCAACAAACCCCTCCCCCATTTGTCCTAGATCATAGATTTTCAGCCAGTAGATGGAATATATTCACCTTCTGAATCTTCAGCATTTATTTTTTATTTTTATTTTTTATAAATACCTTATCGAAAAAAAATCGCAATTGTAATAATAAAAACCTTTTCCCATTGCAGATTTATCGAGAACAAAGAACAGCTATGTCGTTTTCTGCAATTCATACTGAATTTCGTTGACTAACTGGATGTGCTTACAAATTATGTAGATAAACATATTGCACAAATTTTATCAGATTTACCAATATTTTTATGATTGTTCAAAAGCTAGTTTTAAAAACACACCTTCAAAGCCAAAAACAAGATTGTGCCAATGTATAAACTGTATTTAACATAAAGATGTTTTCCATTTTAAGCTACATAAAATCACAACAAGTTTGTTAAAAGAAAAAAATATGTAACGTCATGATTCGAATTCCCGGACGCTTCGAAACCCGGGAACCTCATCTTGTTTTATCAATTATTTGGATATAAGTTCACGTTATGAATGTCAAAACTGTGTTAAATGATGAATTCTAACATCAACTTTCATTTAAAGTTCGTTTGAACGCTGTAGTTAATGCCAAAACAATTATATAAAATAAAATTATAAGTTTACCAAAAATGTGAAACATTTCACTGAAATATTTCATAGGCGTCCGATGCACCGGAAAGGAAAAGCAGAAATTTATGGGTTTGATTTCCTTAAATTCTAGCAAATTTTATATGAAATCTCGATTGTTTTGATGTTAACCGCTTATTAACCAACATTTCAGTCCAAATTTGTGCTGTTCATAAGCAAAATTGAGTGTCCGGAATTCGAAGCAAAAGTGTCCGGATTTCGAATCAGCTTTTATCAGTGTCCGGGATTTGAAGCACAACAAGTAATTTTAATTTTAAAATTCTGATGAAAATTTGTTAGAATAGACATATTTTGCATGTATTCTCTTAAAACTGACTGTTCATACTACATCCTGATGATATTTCTACATTTCTAACTTGTTTCATGGTTTTTTGCCACCTATAACAAAAATGATATGCTACTAAGTGTCCGGATTTCGAATCATGACGATATGTGTATAACGTAGAACATAACATAACATTTCTAATACTTTTTGAATCTCATTTAATTATTGAAAAGTTAAAAAATGTATGGAAACCAAAACCCACAGAAAACACAAGACGATATAAAATGATCAAAAGTTTAGCACAAAACATATTTAGGAGCATTCGTAGACCATCATTAAATATTAACGTCAAATAAGAGAATTGAATGTAAGGTCGAAATGGAGCTTATCCAAATAAATTAAAAATACTTAAATAAGTGCTCGTAATAAAAAATAAAACATTTGAATGAGTGTAATAAATTTACTGTGTTGCCATCTGTAGGGTCTGACCCTCCGAGTGTGCTGCCCTTTGGCACAAGATGTGGGAGAGTAGTTGTGTGAGAGAGGGAAAGGACGCGAGAGAGTTAGTCTGATGCGGACAGTGGATAGGAGCGGATGCAGCGACGAGCTGCCGCATGACGCGAGTGGTTCCGGGTGAACCGGATGTCTGTTCCGGGACGGCCAGCGTACGGACTTCGGTCAGAGGGCGGACGGGTGGACGATCGGCAGCGATTACGAGCTGCGTCCGTTACGCTAGGACCCCACAAAGTTGGCGACGAGGATTAACAACAGGTATTTGAAGCGCGGCAGGTGTTAAGTCGGGCCATTGTTTTGAAGACAGTTGTGCTGTTTTCAAGCTTTGTTTTTAAAAGAGGAGGAAAAGTGAGGCTCTCTATCTCTCTCTTTGATCGGAATTTTGAAAAGGAAGGCAAGAAGGATCGTGGTGATTGAAATGATGCCTGGAGCGTTGTGTTTATGAATTCACGATGAGCTGTTTGGATTTGCCGTGGGTCTCGTGGCGCAGGGGTAGCGGCTTCGGCTGCCGATCTCGATGATGCTATGAGACGCGGGTTCGATTCCCGCCTTATCCACTGAGCTTCTATCGGATGGTGAAGTAAAACGTCGGTCCCGGTTTCTCCTGTCTCGTCAGAGGCGCTGGAGCAGAAATCCCACGTTAGAGGAAGGCCATGCCCGGGGGCGTCGTAGTGCCAATAGTTTCGTTTTGTTTGGATTTTCTTGACACACATAAAAGAAACGTCATATGGTCGGGTGCGTTTTGTGGCCCATGCATGTTCAAGAAGAATAGATGACAGATTGGTTTGGCGTAGGATTCGGCGGTTAACGTAGGATTACATTAATTTTGACGTAATACTTAAATTATTTTAACGTAGGATTACAATAATTTTGACGCAGGATTCGATTATTTTAACGTAGAACTACAATAAATTTGACGTAGGATTTCAATTCTTTTAACGTCCCGGCCCGGGCGGAAAGTGAGTTGGTAGCGATAACTTCGAACTATGGCGTCATCCATAAAGTATGTCACGCTAAAATCGGCCAAAATTAACCCCCCCTCCCCCCTATGTCACACTTTGTCACACTTTCTCCAACCCCCCTTCGAAAAGTACGTCACATTCTGTCCCCCTTATCCATATTGATTTTTGAATAATTATTACATGATTTATAAATAGGATTATTTATAAATTCGGAGTTCAATCGAGAAAGTTTTTAATTTTACAGGTTGTGTTTAGATTTTATTTGTTAAATGTTGTAGTGATAGAAATCACCATCAACAGTTTTTAATCTAATGATTTAATCATATTAAATCTATCATCAAAATTCTGTTTCTTAAAGCCTTGATATATTTTACTTAAAAAAATTTTTAGATAAATTCTTTGACTGAATTTTCAGTACATATTCAGGAAATAGTCTAGCGTGACGTCACAGTCTCACGGACCCCCTCTCCCCTTGTCACACTTTGTCACGCTTGCGCCTACCCCCTCCCTAGAGCGTGACGTACTTTATGGATGACGCCTATCTTGGCTTGTTTATTCGCATCTTGCTGTAAACTCCTCGACAGAATTTTCAATTTCCGACACTTAGAATAATTTTTCATGAGCTGATATTTTAAAATTTGATTTTATTTATGCTGGACTTTGAAATTTTTGCGTATATTTTTTAATTCTTTACTTTTTACAGAAAAAGCATTTTTTGGGACTTTGGGATTTTCGGGAGGTTGGAAACATGATAAATTATTTTGATGTTTATTTTTGCTTTGAACCAAAATTTCGGAAAAATTGACGAAATTACAGGAAATTTTCGTCCGATTTTACAAAAACATCAGTTTGTTCCTAAAATAATGTCCCTAACAAAACGTTTTCATTGAAATTTTGAAATTCGAAAGTTGATTTTTAATAATTATAGATATACCCCCTACAAAAATCGTTCCGGCACTTAGAAAATTTACGGGATCCGTATCACGACAAGATTTTTGGTAGAATTTATTTGATTTTTTGGACTTAGCAAAATTTTGGCTTTCGGCCGGGTAAAATATATTCAATACTTAGAAATTTTTCGAGAGCAGGAAAATTAACAAAAAAAAATGGGACTTAGAAAATTTTTGGGAGTTTGGAAACATGATAAATTATTTTGATATTTGTTTTGCTTTGTGTGTGTGTGTGTGTGTGTGTGTGTGTGTGTGTGTGTGTGTGTGTGTGTGTGTGTGTGTGTGTGTGTGTGCAACCAACCAAACGGGACCACGCGGTCGCTTCTTACAAATTGAGTTGTTTCCATGTATTTTAGATTTTAAATCTTATACATGCAAATAACTCGCATAGGCATTTGGCAGGTGTTAGCTCTGCCGTGCTTCGGTGACCCATTTCTACGCAGGCTAGCCGTGCGCGAGGTACTTCAGCTTGAATCGACAAGCCCCGCCCTAAAGAACGTTTGCATCAGTCGGATTCAAACGTTATTTAGCACTTCCGAGTCCTTGTCAAATGGACAAAGACCCAGCACGTATATAGTTTGTAGTAGTAGTATTCCTAATTCTACCAATCCAAAGGACGGGAATCGAACCCCGGTTCGAGCGACTTTGATGTTTCGTTCATGTTTAGAGTTTCAAAATTCATATTTCCTGATCTATCTCGTTTGGAGCAGATGGGAATCGAACCCAGGATCATTCACTTACAAAGCGAACAACGTAACCAGTCAGTCACGGCTGCTCCATATTTCCAATTGGAAGTTTCTCACCCGAAAAGCAGCATCATCCGTCAAACCGGCAGCGATTACATTCACTATTTCGTCGCGAATCCGGCGACTTCTCGAGCCACCTGCATTTTGAGCCGCTCAGAAATCGAGCCGCCAATCTCAGCAAACGTTGCCTACTCCCCTCCCGTCCCCTTCACTCACTACTCAACTCCATCAACATTTTCCTCAGCAATTTTCACAACTTTACAACAATAAAAACTTAGAAAATCCACCCATTTTTCTTTTAAAGGGCACTTCCCGTATCGGCAGAAATTTCGGACCAAAATTTAACAAATGGCTTCAAAAAACTCCGTTCGGTGACCGAGATTTCTCATCAAAGTGTCACTTCTTCACAACACCCAAATCACATGAAAACCTGCAAAAATCCGTCTGAATTCTTGTACCACTCAAAACCACTACACTACCGAAAGAACTTCTCACGGAACTGTCCCGCCGGAAAGTCTAAAAATCGCGAACCGTAAAACGTCACGATGAAAAATTCGAAACGAGGAGAAACCAAAAAAACGCGGAGCGCAAATTCTTGTCAACCAACCGCGACCCTATTTTGAAGTTTATTTTGCTTTGAACCAAAATTTCGGAAAAATTGTCGACATTACAGGAAATTTTCGTCCGATTTTTACAAAAAATCAGTTTGTTCCTAAAATAATGTCCCTAACAAAACGTCTTCATTGAAATTTTGAAATACGAAAGTTGGTTTTTTAATAATTATTGATATACCTCCTACAAAAATCGTTCCGGCACTTAGAAAATTTACGGGATCCGTATCACGACAAGATTGTTGGTAGAATTTATTAGATTTTCAGGACTTTGCGAAATTTTTGCTCTCAGCCAGTTGAATATTTTTCAACATTTTGAAAAATTATTTTGATAAGAAACATTACCAGGCTTTTTGAAATTTTACTGTGGATTTTTGGACTTATGCATTAAAAACCAATAAAATTATTTTTGGGATCAAAATCTACTTTATGAACTTGATATGATTTTTGGAAGATTTCAGTTGTTTGCTACTATAAACTCAACTTGATGTGGCATTGTTGGTCAAATAAACTCAACAAGATTTTTCGCAGATACACCTCGAACAATTTATGTTCGTGGCCATGTTCGGTTATCTCTTAACCATACCCTGGGGTGAACTTGACTTGTTCGTGTTTTTACGAGCATGGGTAGATTTTTCCAAGATGCCACTTTCTGCCCCGATGAACAGAAAAATAACTTGAGTTGTTTTTGATATCATGGCATGATTTTTGTTTGTTCCAAAAACTAAAAAAATTGCCGCCGAATTTCATGATACTTTTTATGTTCCTAGACAGTGGATCATCAAATATTTTATTTTCATTTCTATTTGATATTTTTGGACTTAGCAGAATTTCGAAAATTAATTTATTTGGGACTTTGAAAAAATTTCGACCCGTCTATCATGATATGATATTTTGATGTTTGATCAAGTTTTCGCTGGACTTAGAAAAATTTCGAAAGCCAAATTATTTTGGGACTTAGAAAAAATTCGACCTCTCCATCAAGAGATGATATTTTCTAGTTTTATCTTGTTTTCGCTGGACTTAGCAGAATTTCGAATGCCCAATTATTTTGGGACTTAGAAAAAAAAACCGACCTGTCAATTATGAGATGATACAATTATTTTTCTTCATGTTTTCGTTGGACTTAGCAAAATTTCCACTCCTCCACAAAATGCCAGTTTTGTTAATGGAATTTTTTATTGAGTTTTTTTTTCACTTTAATTTACTTTAAATACACTAGTTAAACTAATCACAATAAAATTATTTTACCGCACATAACAATTCATCGAAAGCGCAGAAATGAACCCACGCGCTCACTCTCTCTCTCTCTCTCTTCTCTCTTCTTTCGTTCACTGCTTGCACGCAACGCGCGAGACATGTCGTGACAGGAATCGGCAATCGACAAACAGACAGCTTTTGCGTTCGAGGCGGGCTGGTTTGTTTACGTTTTCGCGCAGTAGTTTTCCGCGGATAAATTGTAGTCCGCGAATCGCCGCGGGTTGTGAGTACGTTCTGTGGCCGAGGGAGTGTGTGTTCGTTCGGTCCGTGGCGTTCGGGAGCCGCGATATATTGTGGTTAAGTGATTGCTTCTGTTTTGGTGGCTGGGGGCGAAGAAAAATTTCCGCTCAGTGTTGGCGGATGCAAGGAAGCAAGCAGCTGTCCCCAGAAGAGGAATCCTCTTGCCCTCAATGTCACTTGGCCTCCTTCCTCGTCCTCCTCCTGCAGATGCTGGCTTGACACGGATCAACGCCGGAACTATTTCGGTGAATTTGACAGGACACGAGAGTTCTCGGTGGAGGAAAACACCGCTGGTTAAGTTTGTTTTGATTTTGTGTCGCGTGATTGGAATCCTGATTTGTGGGGGAACATTGTTTTCGCGAATGCGCGATTGTGTGCGTGTGTGTTTGTTTGCGTTTGACGCATTCTTGGTGAACGGGTGATTAAAACTGGATGAAACTTTCTTGGTGTTTCCGGAGGGGGTGAGCGAGAGAAAAACTGATAAATTCGCGTTGATGCTGGCTGTGGCCTGTGATTGTTCATGTGACTGTGCTTTGGGGTTTGTTTACGTTTTTAATTGATTATTGTGAGTGTGTGGCAGGGGCAGGGACGTGACAAAGTGACATTGCTTCTATCCTTTAGGGGTGTCCGTGACAGAAGGAAGAACCTTTCTCTGGTTATTTCTGAGGAGGTAATCTACTGGGCGACTCGCGAGAAGTTTCCCGGTGAAGGTGGAGAGTGGAGTCCATCTGAATCGATGGTACAGCCTGGTTCTAAATACTTAGTAGGAAGAAGTATTTCAACGGGTTTTTGACTCAGATAAGTATTATTTACTTTCCTTTTCTATTTTTATTATATCATATTGGATTATTTGATAAAAAAACCCTGGAAATTCTGTTTGAAAATTGATACTTTGTGTTTTGTTTTCTTTAACTGTAACTTTTGCCAACAAAAAAAGTTGTTTATATTACATTGAAAAACTGATGATCTATGTAACTTGCAATATCAAATAAAGTGAAATTTTATTTAAATATTTAATAAATCTTTTCAAATATTTTTAACATTTAAAAATATTGTTTACTTTCAGTACACAGAAAAAAATGATGGTAATATTCATCAGGGAATGGTGACAGATTTTGTGCCAAAATGAATGATTAGTTTTACCACAGAAAATGATGAATTTTCATCAGTTTTTGATAAATATTCATCAGGTTCACATTTTTAAAACATTTTTTATGTAATACAAGTCAAAAAAAGAGGTAATTTTCAACATACCAAATCTTCAACGTTCCAAAATTCAACTTTTTTTTCTGTGTATATCATTTTAATAACTGTTTGATTGAAAGTTACTAACAAAACTTCCAAAAAATAGATAAGACTGGTGTCCCTTAAGAAATACACATTGTAACTGAGTTTTGTGGAATTAATATTAAATGAATATTAATGGGAAAAACTCAATATATAAATCGATTCAATTTAAATATCAATGTTGATAATTAATTCAATTTATACGCAATGTTTTTTCACAGTACGCTTTCACTGTGCGCGCACTCTCTCTCTCTTTTTCTGACTATTTTTGTAAACAGTGTATTGGGCTATTACTAAAAATCATGGTTTTCTGAGTTCAATATCAATATTGTAAGATTTCTTCACAAATCACAACTTTTCATGATACATTAATGATTCTGGATGACATTTTTACGAACATTTTTTTTCAGGCAAAAACCTGAACCTGTTTTGATTTTTATATGTTTCTGGATGATATTTTTTCGCACCATTTTTTTCAGGAAATAGCAGAATTGGCCATGATTATTTCATGTTCCTGGATGATATTTTTCGGTACCATGACATGATATTTTTAAGTTCAAAATGACAACTTGGTTTGATATTTTTTTGATGTTTCGTAGAGTAACTCATGTTACATTTTATGTTTCTACATCTCTTAAGTCAAGCGTTCTGGAAACATGTCATCTTCATGTTTTTGGCAACATGACAAGTTTACCGTAAGATGTAATTTTCTGATCCCCGACCATTTAAGAATTTAAGAATTTAAGAATTTAAGAATTTAAGAATTTAAGAATTTAAGAATTTAAGAATTTAAGAATTTAAGAATTTAAGAATTTAAGAATTTAAGAATTTAAGAATTTAAGAATTTAAGAATTTAAGAATTTAAGAATTTAAGAATTTAAGAATTTAAGAATTTAAGAGTTTAAGAATTTAAGAATTTAAGAATATAAGAATTTAGGAACTTAAGAATTTAGGAATTTAAGAATTTCAGAATTTCAGAATTTCAAATTTCGGAATTTCAGAATTTCAGAATTTTAAATTTTAGAATTTCAGAATTTCAGAATTTAAGAATTTAAGAATTTAAGGATTTAAGAATTTAAGAATTCAAGAAATTAAGATCAGGATTGCTGGGATTGCTTGTTTTCAAATCCGTATTAGCTTATTTAAGATGTTATGCTTGAATTTTGCTTTTTACTCAATACAAATGACTTGTCTCTTGCATGTCCGGCAGTAGATCGACAATGCGTTGACCAAAATTAAACATGCACAGCCCCAATCTTACCTAAAAAACTAAACTGCATCACCCCAGATTACCAAAAGTCATTTTTCATGAGTAAACTCAGCACGAAAGGGAAAATATCTCCAAACTCGAATAATTGAAATCGAAAAAACAAACATCACTCCTAATGTAAACATTTACTGACGTGAGCAGGATAAACTCTATGTTAACAAACTCACATTGGCCCAATTGGGTACTAAAGCCCTATGCCAATTTTTATGTACAACTGTAAAAAACACGATTAAAAACCATTTCTGATCACTTTTTTTCATTTTAAAGCAAAACAAAATATTGTCAAGACAACATTTTTTCGATGGATCAACTATGGTCCCCTTGGAACGAGCTGTCAAGTAGGAGCTTTTCTGTCAAGAAGGATCTCGAGGTTAATTTTTCAAAATTGATTTAAAAATCCATTTTAAACTCTTTGTGGTCGTACAAAGGGTCATTGTACTCAGAAAAATAAGCTTTATCGCTGTAAACAATAATATCAGCAATCTAAGCTTCATTTTAGGACCCAATTACATTGTTTTGCTTGAAAAGACCATCCGTCAGACGATTAGCTCCCGGTAGATCCCGGAGCTAACCTGAGTTTTGTTTAGATTCGGATGAACACGGATGAACTCGAACCTAAATTAGCTCTCGCACAAGTACCGCGGTGGGCTTGACGCGGGTGCCAAATTAGCTTTGCAACGCAATTAGGTCCCTGCGGTGGAGATGCCCTCACCCCCTCCGGAAACACCAAGAAAGTTTCATCCAGTTGTAATCACTCATTCACCAAGAATGCGTCAAACGTAAACAAACACACACGCACACAATCACGCATTCGCGAAAACAATGTTCCCCCACAAATCAGGATTCCAATCACGCGACACAAAATCAAAACAAACTTAACCAGCTGTGTTTTCGTTCATCGAGAACTCCCGTTTCCTGTCAAATCCACCGAAATCGTTCCGGCGTTGATCCGTGTCAAGACGTCACCTGCAGGAGGAGGAGGAGGAAGAAGGCCAAGTGACATTGAGGGCAAGAGGATTCCTCTTCTGGGGACAGCTGCTTGCTTCCTTGCATCCGCCAACACTGAGCGGAAATTTTTCTTCGCCCCACAGCCACCAAAACAGAAGCAATCACTTAACCACAATATATCGCGGCTCCCGAACGCCACGGAACGAACGAACACACACTCCCTCGGCCACAGAACGTACTCACAACCCGCGGCGATTCGCGGACTACAATTTATCCGCGGAAAACTACTGCGCGAAAACGTAAACAAACCAGCCCGCCACGAACGCAAAAGCTGTCTGTTTGTCGATTGCCGATTCCTGTCACGACATGTCTCGCGCGTTGCGTGCGGGCAGTGAACGAAAGAAGAGAGAAGAGAGAGTGAGCGCGTGGGCTCATTTTTGCGCTTTTCGATGAAATTTTATGTGCGGTAAAATAATTTTAATGTGATTAGTTTAACTAGTGTATTTAAAGTAAATTAAAGTGAAAAAAAAACTCAGTAAAAAATTCCATTAATAAAACTGGCATTTTGTGGAGGAGTAAAAATTTTGCTAAGTCCAACGAAAACATGATGAAAAATAATTGTATCATCTCATAATTGACAGGTCGGTTTTTTTCTAAGTTCCAAAATAATTGGGCATTCGAAATTTTTCTAAGTCCAGCGAAAACTTGATCAAACATCAAAATATCATCTCATGGTAGACGGGTCGAAATTTTTTCAAAGTCCCAAATAAATTAATTTTCGAAATTCTGCTAAGTCCAAAAATATCAAATAAAAATGAAAATAAAACATTTGATGATCCACTGTCTAGGAACATAAAAAGTATCATGAATTTCAGCGGCCATTTTTTTAGTTTTTGGAACAAACAAAAATCATGCCATGTTCACAAAAACAACTCAAGTTATTTTTTTGTTCGTCCCATGATGCCCCGCCCGGGCAGAAAGTCGCATCTTAGGATGAACTTAAAAATATCATGGACTGTTTTTGTGAACATGGCATGATTTTTGTTTGTTCCAAAAACTAAAACGCAGAAATTCATGATACTTTTGTTTCTAGACAGTGTATCACAAATGTTTTATTTTCATTTCTATTTGATATTTTTGGACTTAGCAGAATTTCGAAAATTTATTTATTTGGGGCTTTGAAAAATTCGACCGTCTATCATGAGATGATATTTTGATGTTTGATCAAGTTTTCGCTGGACTAGAAAAATTTCGAAAGCAAATTATTTTGGGACTTAGAAAAAAATCGACCTCTCCATCATGAGATGATATTTTCTAGTTTTATCTTGTTTTCGCTGGACTTAGCAAAATTTCGAATGCCCAATTATTTTGGGACTTAGAAAAAAAATCGACCTGTCAATCATGAGATGAAACAATGATTTTCCATCATGTTTTCGTTGGACTTAGCAAAATTTTCACTCCTCCGCAAAATTCCACTTTTGTTAATGGAAATTTTATTGAGTTTTTTTTAATTTACTTTAAATACACTAGTTAAACTAATCACATTAAAAGTATTTTAACGCACATAAAATTTCATCGCAAAGCGCAAAAATGAGCCCACGCGCTCGCTCTCTCTCTCTCTCTCTTTTTCGTTCACTGCTCGCACGCAACGCGCGAGACATGTCGTGACAGGAATCGGCAATCGGCAGACAGACAGCTTTGCGTTCGTGGCGGGCTGGTTTGTTTACGTTTTCGCGCAGTAGTTTTCCGCGGATAAATTGTAATCCGCGAATCGCCGCGGGTTGTGAGTACGTTCTATGGCCGAGGGTGTGTGTTCGATCGGTCCGTGGCCTTCGGGAGCCGCGATATATTGTGGTTAAGTGATTGCTTCTGTTTTGGTGGCTGGGGCGAAGAAAAGTTCCGCTCAGTGTTGGCGGATGAAAGTAATGTTCAGGCCAAGCAGCTGCCCCAGAAGAGGAATCCTCTTGCCCTCAAAGTCACTTGGCCTCCTTCCTCCTCCTCCTCCTGCAGGTGCTGTCTTGACACGGATCAACGCCGGAACGATTTCGGTGGATTTGACAGGACACGGGAGTTCTCGGTGAAGGAAAACACAGCTGGCTAAGTTTGTTTTGGTTTTGGTGTCGCGTGATTGGAATCCTGATTTGTGGGGGAACATTGTTTTCGCGAATGCGCGATTGTGTGTTTGTGTGTTTGGTTACGTTTGACGCATTCTTGGTGAACGGGTGATTACAACTGTATGAAACTTCCTTGGTGTTTCCGGAGGGGGTGAGCGAGAGAAAAACTGACAAATCCGCGTTGGTGCTGGCTGCGGCCTGCGTTTGTTTATGTGACTGTGCTTTGGGGTTTGTTTACGTTTTTAATTGATTATTGTGAGAGTGTGGCAGGGGCTGGGACATGACAATGTGACATTGCTTCTATCCTTTAGGGGTGTCCGTGACAGAAGGAAGAATCTTTCTCTGGTTATTTCGGAGGAGGTAATCTATTGGGCAACTCGCGAGCAGTTTCCTGCTGAATCGATGGTACATGCTGGTTCTAAATACTTAGTAGGAAGAAGTATTTCAACGATTTTTGACTCAGATAAGTAGGAAATATACCCATTCTAATCACTCTAAACCGTTCGACCAATTCTAATCACTTTTCCGTTTTCGCTATTAAATCAACATTTTCAGATGTTTCAACAATGGAGAGTTGCTTGCTCACTTTTATTTGAGCTATTCATTACTTTGGAACAGTCAAAAACACTTTATGAAAGCTGTAATTCATGATCAAAGTGCTGATAGGCCGATAATAGAAATAGGCTGAGAAAGGGTATAGTTTCCCTATTATTTGCTTTCCTTTTCTATTTTTTATAATATCATGTTGGATTATTTGATAAACAAAACCCTGGAAATACTGTTTGAGAACTGATACTTTGTGTTTTGTTTTCTTTAACAGGACCACAACCTGGGCATGTTTCGGGACATTCAGCATCTGGCATTTTGTTTAATTGGACAAATTAGTTGCGATGCAATCGTGCTTTGGTTGGATGGATTTGAAGAGGATTAACCAGGTATGTACGAAAAATATTATTTTAAAGTGAACCTATCACTGTTCAAACTTCATTTTGTTACATTTGCGAATATATTTTTTTCAAACCAAATCAATGTAGTCATAAATTTTATATTAATTGAATTTTCACCAAGATATATTGATCACAGATGGCTTCGAAAATCTTTTTCTGGGAAGTCACTAGAATATTTTGTGCGAATTATTGTTTAAATATTTTTTAAAGACGTTCTCGTGAAGAGATTTTTTTTATTTAACGTTGTTGCCGTATTATATTTGTATAGTAGTTGTCCTAAGCTGAGATGAGGAGTACCTTTAAAAACTGTTTAATTCAAAGAAAGATTTTGGTTTTGAGCGAATAATTCAACTGAAGAAAGAACATCATCTTTCTTCAATATTTGATTTGCTTTTATTATTTCAGTGTTTTAAAGAATTTGGGCATGAATCGTTTTTAAGTTTATAAATTTATTTTTTTAGAAGTAGATTATGTTAAAGTCAATGTAACTTTTTCCAACAAAAAGTTGTTTATATTACATTGAAAAACTGATGATTTATGTAACTTGCAATATCAAATAAAATGAAATTTTATTTAAATATTTAATGAACCTCTTTAATTATTTTTTACATTTAAAAATATTGTTAACTTTCAGTACATCATTTTAAAACAGATTGATTGAAAGTTATTAACAAAAACCTTCAAAAAATAGATAAGACTGGTGTCCCATAAAAAATACACATTGTTACTGAGTTTTGTGGCATTAATATAAAATGAATATTAATGGCAAAAACTCAATATATAAATCGATTCAATTTAAATATCAATGTTGATAATTAATTCAATTTATACGCAATGTTTTTTTCACAGTACGCTTTCACTGTGCGCGCACGCTCTCTCTCTCTCTTTTCGCTTTTCTCCCACTTGCTGCTTACACTCGCACACACGGCGAAATGTCAAAACAGGAATCAAAACAAACCGGTGGTTTTTTGTTTCGTAAATCGGGAAAAAGTGCATTTTTGGTGCATTATGTGTCGATAGTCGTATGTATTTGTGTTTGTTTATGTGTAGTGAGTGAGGGGAAAGTGGAGGTTGTCGTTTTATCGCGGAAAAGAACGATTTGTAGCGAGAATCTTGTGTGTTTTGCGTCACCATTTTGGTGCATTAGAAGAAGGAAAACTAAGTAGATTCACCACCGCCAGAGTTGGCCACCGATGGAAACTGAGGCTTCAATTCGGTGCGGAGTGAACCCGGCAGGCTGTGCTGTTTTTGTTTATGTGTTTTATGTCGGTAATTGCGTGTGTATTAGTTTGTTTATGTGGGGGATGTGGTTTGCAAAAGAATTTGGAGGAGGTTTTTTCGCGATCGACTTTTGCACCTGGCACAGAAGAAGTCAGAAGAGGAATCCTCGTTGCCGGTATGGCCACCATCATTCAGCTTTACGGAAGCTCTACAATCTCCAGATTCTTCCTGTGGCAGACGGTGCTAGTTTTGCCTGTTGACAGATGCATCTCGCGGAAGAGGAGCTTTGCAGTCGCAAGGTATTATTTATTTATCACAGCCCCCAATGTTTTTGTTCTGCTGCAGCTTGTCCCCTCCGTCAAAAGCCCGGTTCAAATATTTTTTTATTTTCAGCCTCTGAAGGAGGACGAGGCAAAACGGTGCAATCTAATAAGCAGCTGCGTTTTGTAACTGTCTCCAGGGCGGGTCCTACCTATTTAGCAGCACCATCTTCCACCGGAAGATTTTGGGGCCTCCATCGTTCCGGTAGTCATCATTTGCATTGGACAAATCCGGTCATTTCGACAACGGAATTCTCGTTTTTATTCAGATAAGTATTGTTTGATTTCATTTTGTAGAAGTTACATTTAATAATTATTGTAAAGGTGGAGTATCTTTACAAAAAAGATTTACATTTTCATTTTAGAATTGATACCTTGTGTTCTCTTCTCTATCACAGGACAGCAATTTCTGGACAACCATCATCACATCATAGTATTCATCATAGGGAATTGATTGGATGGATTTAGAGTTCATTTACAAGGTATGTTAAAAAATATTGTTATGTGAACATATCACTTTTTATCAATTGGATATTCAATACATGTCAATTCCCGTTTTTTTTTAAAAGATAATGGGTCTTAATTGAAAACCAATTGAAAACATTCATGGTGTTAATTTTTGAGATACTACCATTAAAACTACTTTTGAGAAAAACTTCTTGCAAATTGTAATTCTCGCTTACTTTTTAAAAGGTCCTATGTAAATAGGAAACTCATGGCGCTTTGGTGGTTTTGAAAAAGTAATCTAGAATTATTTATTGGCAAAAATAAAAGGAATCTAAAAATATGCAATTCAGCATTTCAATAAGACGATTACACCAGTTGTATGATTAACGTTTTTTCATTCGTATTCAGTCATATTTTCGTTTTGCAAAATCATCTTCATTCAAAGTCATCTGGTTTATGGTACCCATGCTTATTAATGTTAACCCCAAATCAAACAAAACAATCAATTTATATAAATAAGTTAGACTCTAGTACATTTATATATTTTCAGAAAAAACACCAATATATCACTTGTTTTCATAGTTCTTTTATGTTTCAGATGACAGTTTTGACATAAAAAAACTTCTTCTGACTATTTTTGTAAACAGTGCATTGGGCTTACACACTTACCAAAAATCATGATTTTCTGAGATCAATATCCCACTTTTCATACGATTTTTTGAGTTCAGGTACTACAACCATAAAAATGGTTAATCGTATGAAAAGTGGGATATTGAACTCAGAAAATCATGTTTTTGGTGGGTGTACTCAGTTCAGATAGCGCGATGCACTTTTACTTAAAAAATAAGCCCTTTTAAGTTTTCTGTCGAAAAATACCATCTGAAAATAAAAATGTATCATGGGAAGTTGCGAATTATGGATTTGTAAGATTTCTTCACAAATCACAACTTTTCATGATACATTAATGTTTCTGGATGATATTTTTACGAACGGTTTTTTTCAGGCAAAAACCTGAACCTGTCATGATTTTTTTATGTTTCTGGATGATATTTTTTCGCACCAATTTTTTCAGGAAAAAGCAGAATTGGCCATGATTATTTCATGTTCCTGGATGATATTTTTCGGTACCATGACATGATATTTTTGAGTTCAAAATGTCAACTTGGTTTGATATTTTTTTGATGTTTCGTAGAGTAACTCATGTTACATTTTATGTTTCTACATCTCTTAAGTCAAGCGTTCTGGAAACATGTCATCTTCATGTTTTTGGCAACATGACAAGTTTACCGTAAGATGTAATTTTCTGATCGAGAATTTAAGTTTTAAGTTTTGGAACAAATATCAAACATGCCATGATATCAAAAACAACTCAAGTTATTTTTTTGTTCGTCCCATGATGCGACTTTCTGCCCGGGAATTCCATCTTCCTGAAAACTTGTCATGTTCGCAAAAACACAAACATGTCAAGTACCTGTTAACTTCCAGTTAAGAGTTAATCAAACATAAACGCGAACATAATTTACTCTACGCATATCAAAAAATTATCAACTTAAGTTCGTGTTGGAAACTTCAAATTATCATGCTATGGTGCGGAAAAATATCATCCATAAACATAAAATTATCCCGACCAGTTCATTTTTTTCCTGGAAAAATATGGGGCGAAAAATATCATTCAAAAACATAAAAGTATTATAACAAGTTGTGATGTTTCCAGATATTTTTTTTCTGTAATAATTTGGTTGATTTAGGAAGCATAATACTCAGTAAGAAAATATAAGTTTTATATAGACTGTTTTTCAATTGTATTTCAATAAAACAAATTAATTTAATGATATAATGTGATTTTCTAGTAAAATTTATTTTTATTAAATAAACCTAAAATTAAAAACTATAGCAAACAATGTGCTGGAAGACTAAACATAATGACAATCTAAATTTTTTTAAATATTTGTATACAGTCATCCCTCATATTCGGAACAGTTTACGGATCGGCCAGTATTCAAAAAATCGGACCAACACAACTGGTGATCTTTTCCCTTCTGGATTCGATTGCTTAGTAAAGGGAAGGTAGTGTATCGTCACAAACAGGACCTTATCACGACACCTTAGGGAGGCGACCTATGGAATGTTAACATTAACCTTAACATGTTAACATTAGTTGAGTGAAAAACTGCCACTGAATCCGCTTTGAAAATGCCGGCCCCGATACTCTTCACGGGTGTTCCCCTCAGGAACTGGGAAAGATTTACTTTTTTACTTTAATGATTCGCTTTTACCTTCATTTGAAAGCTGTTTTTGCGATCTTTCGAATGCTGTATCGAACATCTGCAAATATCAAGTTTTGCAGAATCTACAAATTCGGAACACTTTTTTCTAACGATGTAAACAATCTTTTTATCGCTCCAGGGGTACATATTTTTAATAAAAAAAATGACTTCACATTCTGAAACCAGTAAAACTCATGCTTAGTAATGTTTTATGAATGGTCTGCTAACTTTTTGTGAAAATATCAGTTAAATTCAGGTGTTCCACAATTGTGGGAGGCACAATAACATCCCACAATTATGGAACAGGCAATTTGGAAGCAGCGTTTTGCTGCTCTGAATAAAATAGTCTCGAAATGCAGTTTTTTGTTTTAAAAGTACTACTTATATTAATGAAATAGCAAAGGAATGTCCAAATAAAGGTCCTAAAAATAGTAGGGTGAAAGAAAAGATGCATTTGGCATGCTTTTGACAAATTATCACAAAAGTGTTCCGAATTTGTGGGATGACTGTATCATTTGGCTTATAATTCGAATTAATTCAAAGTTTAGTGTGAATAAGTAAGGCTGGTACACATTTTATTTAAAGTTTTTGTCACTCCTCCCTTCGAAGTTTGCCCGAAAAATCAGGGGGCAACAAAAAATTACATCCAAAATTGCATACTACTAAATCAAATCAAATCAAACTTTTTGTAAAGCCAAGTCAAAGAAAAAGCTTCGAAAATCTGTACAATTGAACTAAACAAATCAATTTGCATTGGCCGCTGAAATTTTTCCTGAAATTCTAGCAAACCTATTTGAAAGTGTAGAAATTTGTAAATATTGTCAAGGCGGAAGCGTTACAACTGGGCTACGTGGCTCAGTCTTATACAAACATTTAAATTTATAAAATTCCCAAACAACAAAAAATAAACAAAAATATGGTCTTTAAAGGAAAGAATCTAAAAAATATATGCAATCCTTATCAATAAATAATTTATTTTCAGAATTTTATATCAATCTGTCAAAAGTCAATAATGTGTATTCAAAATCAGCATAAATAACAGAATGAAAAACTGAACTTAAACAAACATTGAAATGTTTGAAAGAATTTCTAAACTGAAGTGATAGGTTCACTTTGAAATAATAATTCTCGTACTTACCTTGTTAATCCTCTTCAAATGCATCCAGAGAGCATATGATTGCAGCACAATCCATTTTTGCAGCTGATTGGTCAAAGTAAACAAAATTCTAGAAGCCGAATGTCCAGAAAATGCCCGTTGGTAGATCTGTAAGAGAAAATAAAACACAAAGCATCAATTCTCAAACAAAATTTATGGAATAATTAAAAATCAAAGTAAACAAAGAAAAAGAAAACAAGCAATACTTATCTGAGTTTTAAAAATCGTCGAAAAATATTTGTCGGTTGACTAGTAGAACCAACATCTGTAGCCACTTCAGGTGGACTCATCTTCCTCCGTGAAACTGCTTGCGAGCCACACAATTTAATCATCTCCTCCGGAATCACAAGAGGAAGGTTCAGAAACGTAAACAATCACACGCACACTCGCGAAAACACACGGACCAAATACGTTTCCTCCACAAATCGCGATTCTGATAACGCGACGACAAAAAACCAAAACAAATCGAAACTGCTGTTTTCTTCCACCGAGAACTGTCAAATTCGCCAAAATCATTCCGACGTTGATCCGCGTCTTGATAGCACCTGCTGGAGGAGGAGGAATGATGACCAGCGACATGCAGGCAGGAGGATTTCGATTCTTCGAACTGCGGCCCGCTAACGTAACTTTTTCTTCTCCAACGAGCCACAAAAACATCAACTTTCACATAAATAACAACATTTCGCAACTCACATAAAACGACACCAACGAACGCACATTCCCACGGCCAAAATACGCACTTACAACCCGCGGCGATTCGCAGGCTGTTGTTAATCAGTGGAAAACTACTGCACCAAAAACGTAAACAAACCCTTGTCCCTTGTCCTGGCGAATCCGCCAAAATCCTTTCCTCGTTAATCCACAGCAGCATCTTGGGCAAGATAATTACTTTTCTGGTGCAGCGGCTTGGCCGAAACTTTCCTTGCACCCGTCAACACGGAGCGAAACTTTTTCTTCGCCCCCCAGCCACAAAAACACAAACAATCACTTAAACACAACATATCACGGCTCCCGAACGCCACGGAACGGACGAACACACACTCCCTCGGCCACAGAACGTACTCACAACCCGCGGCGATTCGCGGACTACAATTTATCCGTGGAAAACTACTGCGCGAAAACGTAAACAAACCAGCCCGCCACGAACGCAAAAGCTGTCTGTCTGCCGATTGCCGATTCCTGTCACGACATGTCGCGCGCGTTGCGTGCGAGCAGTGAACGAAAGAAGAGAGAAAGAAGAGTGAGCGAGCGCGTGGGCTCATTTTGCGCTTTGCGATGAAATTTTATATGCGGTAAAATACTTTTAATGTGATTAGTTTAACTAGTGTATTTAAAGTAAATTAAAGTGGAAAAAGTCAATAAAAATGTCCATTAACAAAACTGCCATTTTAGCTAAGTCCCGATTGAAAAAATTTAACCTTGTAAATCATCTCATAATCTCGGGTTTTCAAAAATATTCTAAGTGTAGGAAAAGTGAAATTTTGTCGAGGAGTGAAAATTTTGCTAAGTCCAACAAAAACAAGATAAAACTAGAAAATATCATCTCATGATAAAGAGGTCGAAATTTTTTCTAAGTCCCAAAATAATTTGGCTTTCGAAATTCTGCTAAGTCCAGCAAAAACAAGATAAAACAAAATAATATCATCTCATGATAAAGATTTCGAAATTTTTCTAAGTCCCAAAATAATTTGGCTTTCGAAATTTTGCTAAGTCCAGTGAAAACATGATAAAACAAAATAATATCATCTCATGATAAAGAGGTCAATTTTTTTTCTAAGTCCCAAAATAATTCGGCTTTCGATTTTTTTCTAAGTCCGGTAATATCATGAGAAAATGAAAATTTATCAACTGATGATAAAAGGTCTACAAACATAGAAAGGAACATAAATTTCGGCGCGCATTTTAAGAGTTTTTGGAACAAATATCAAACATGCCATGATATCAAAAACAACTCAAGTTATTTTTTTGTTCGTCCCATGATGCGACTTTCTGCCCGGGGCGACTTTCTGCCCGGGGAAATTCATGATACTTTTTATGTTCCTAAACAGTGTATCATCAAATGTCTTATTTTCATTTCTATTTGATATTTTTGGACTTAGCAGAATTTCGAAAATTAATTTATTTGGGACTTTGAAAAAATTTCAACCCGTTTATCATGATATGATATTTTGATGTTTGATCAAGTTTTCGCTGGACTTAGAAAATTTCGAAAGCCAATTTATTTTGGGACTTAGAAAAAATCGACCACTCCATCATGAGATGATATTTATAGTTTTATCTTGTTTTCGCTGATAGCAAAATTTCGAATGCCCAATTATTTTGGGACTTAGAAAAAAAAACCGACCTGTCAATTATGAGATGATACAATTATTTTTCATCATGTTTTCGTTGGACTTAGCAAAATTTTCACTTCTCCGCAAACTGCCAGTTTAATGAATGGAATTTTTTATTGAGTTTTTTTTTCACTTTAATTTACTTTAACCCGGGCGGAAAGTGAGTTGGTGGCGATAACTTGGAACTATCTTGGCTTGTTTATTTGCATCTTGTTGTAAACTCCTCGAGTTATGACGACTTTGAAACCGACTGCGTATCATGGAAAGTATATTCCATAATCATACTGCATTATCTACAGTTGATATTGAGCTGTTAGTGGTAGTTTTAGACTTAGCAAAAATTTCTTAAATTTTATTTTTTCAAAATTTTACCCGAACATCATGAAATGATTATTTTGACTTTATTTCAAATTTATACTGACTTAGCAAAATTTGCAGTCACTGACAGAATTTTCAATTTCCGACACTTAGAATAATTTTCATGAGCTGATATTTTAAAAATTTGATTTTATTTATGCTGGACTTTGAAATTTTTGCGTATATTTTTAATTCTTTACTTTTTACAGAAAAGCATTTTTTTGGGACTTAGAAAATTTTCGGGAGGTTGGAATAATGATAAATTATTTTGATGTTTATTTTGTTATGAACCAAAATTTCGGAAAAATCAAAATTACAGGAAATTTTTGTCCGATTTTTACAAACATCAGTTTGTTCCTAAAATAATGTCCTAACAAAACGTCTTCATTGAAATTTTGAAATTCGAAAGTTGGTTTTAATAATTGATATACCCCCTAAAATCGTTCCGCACTTAGAAAATTTACGGGATCGTATCGACAGATTTTGGTAGAATTTATTTGATTTTGGACTTAGCAAAATTTTGGCTTTCGACCAGTAAAATATTTTCAACACTTAAAATTTTTCGAGAACGAAACTGAAAAAAAAATTGGGACTTAGAAAATTTTGGGAGTTTAGAAACATATTCGAATTATGTTGATGTTTATTTTTGCTTTGAACCAAAATTTCGGAAAAATCGTCGAAATTACAGGAAATTTTCGTCCGATTTTACAAAACATCAGTTTGTTCCTAAAAT